>NW_017732085.1:35322-38378 GCF_001890085.2 Hipposideros armiger
GAAAGACAAATGCCATATGATCTTACTTATACATGGAATCTAAAGAACAAAATAAATGAGCAAACAGAAGAGAAACAGACTCATAGATACAGAGGACAAACTGATGGTTGCCAGAGGAGAGGAGTGTTGGGGAGCTGTTGTGAACCAGTCTGGCAACACTCGTTCGTTTACATATAGCCACGTTTTATGCAGGAATAAACGGGGAGGGCGCTGAGGTGTGTAGGGCCAGCCTAGCTAAGGATGACTAAGCAATTTTCCACTTCCAGGTTGGGACCCTCTAACTCGGCAAAGGGTTATGCTTTATGTTTGGAGTCGGGGGCAAAGGGGTGGGGTAGGGCGAGTTTTGATTTGTGGGGAATATGTTAGGTTTCCAGGCAGGGGATACTCTGGATTTTTGGGTTAGAAACAGGGGGTAGAGGAGTGATGTGTGTAGCGTTAAGGTTTTAGAGGGAAGGGGATGTTAGGGACAGGTTTATAGGGTTCGCTGTGGTGGGATAATTATATTTTAGGGTTAGTGTCAAGGACGTTTTTGGGGTTTGGGACACATTCAATGTTTTCAGGGACATGGCTTCCTCGGCGGACCACCTGCGGTGGGCGCGACGGCGACGTACGGGAGACTGGCAAGAGAAATACTCGAAAGCGGGAGCAGGTGACCCAAAACAGTCCCCACTTGGGAGAGACGTTGTGAACCAGTCTGGGTGCACTCGATCGTTTATATATAGCCACGAATTGTCGAGGCAGAAACGGGGATGTCGCTGAGGTGTGTTGGGCCAGCCTAGATAAGGATGACTCAGCAATTTTCCACTTCTGGGTTGGGTCCCTCAGCCCTACCACAGGGTTATGCTTTATGTTTGAGGATGGGGGGCATAGGGGTGTGGTAGGGCGAGTGTTTGATTTGTCGGTACATGCTTATGGTTCCAGGCAGGGGATACTCTTTGGATTTTTGGTTTCAAAAAAGGGTGTAAAGAAGAGGTGTGTGTAGCGTTAAGGTTTTAGAGGGAAAGGGATATAAGGGACAGGTTTTTAGTGTTCGCTGAGGTGGGATAGTTACTTTTTAGGTTTTGGGACATGGACGTTGTTAGGGTTCGGGGCAGGTTCACTGTTTTAAGGACATGCTTGCCTCGTCGGACCACCCGGAGTGTGCGCGACAGGAAGTTACTGGAGACTGGTAAAGGAAATAATCGAAAGCGGGAGTAGGGGCCCCAAAACTGTCCGCTCTTGGGAGATACGTTGGTACCCGCCTGGTAGCACTCGTTCATTTACATATAGCCTCGCTTTTGCGAGGGCAGAAACGGGGAGGGCTCTGAGGTAGATTGGGCAGTCTAGCTAAGTATGACTTTGCAACTATCCACTTCCGGGTTGGGTCCCTCAACACCGGCACAGGGTTACGCTTTATATTTGGGTTGGGGTGCAAAGGGGAGGGGTAGGGAGAGTATTGGATTGGGGCACATACTTAGGATTCTGGGGAGGGGATACTCCTAGGAATTTTTGGGATCGAAACGTTGTAAGGGAAATGTGTGTGTAGCGTTAAGGTTTTAGAGGGAAAGAGATATCAGGGACAGGTTTTTAGGGCTCGGTGAGGTGCAATAGTTATATTTTAGGGTTGAGGTCAGGGAAGGTGTTCGGGTTCGAAACAGGTTCAGTTTTTTCTGGGACATGGCTGCCTCGGCCGACCTACTGGTGTGGGAGCGACAGCAAGATATGGGAGACTGGCAGTGGAAGTCCTCGAAAGTGGGAGCAGGTGCCCCGAAACTGTCCCTTCTTGGGAGATACGCTGTAAACCAGTCTGGCGGCACTCGTTCGTTTACATGTAGCCACACGTTTGTGGAGGCAGAAACGTGGAGGGCGCTAAAAAAAGTGTGTTGGGCCAGCCTAGCTAAGGATGACTCAGCAATTTTCCACTTCAGGGTTGGGTCCCTCAGCCTCGGCACAGGGTTACGCTTCATGTTTGGGGTTGGGCGGCTTAGCAGAGGTGTAGGGCAAGTGTTGGGATTTGGGGCACACTCTTAGGGTTCCAGGGAGGAGATACTCTTAGGAATTTTTGGGTTCGAAACAGGGTGTAAGGGAGTTGTGTGGGTAGTGTTAAGGTTTTAGAAGCAAGGAAATGATAGGGACGGGTTTTTAGGGTTTGCTGAGGTGGGATAGTTATATTTTATGGTTGGGGTCAGGGAAGGTGTTCACGTTTGGGACAGCTTCAGTGTTTCCAAGGACATGGTTGCCTCGGCAGACCACCTGGTATGGGCGCAACAGGAATTTACTAGACACTGGCAAAGGAAATACTCAAGAGCAGTTTTAGGGGCCCCAAAACGGTCAGCTCTTGGGAGAGACGTTGTGAACCCGTCTACCAGCACTCGTTCATTTACATATAGCCTCGCTTTTGCGGTGGCAGAAACGGGGAGGGCGCTGAGGTGAGTTAGGCAGTCTAGCTAAGGATGACTCAGCAATTTTCCACTTCCGAATTGGGTCCCTCGGCCCCAGCACAGGGTAACGCTTTATGTTTGTTGTTTGGGGCCATAGTGGAAGGGTAGTGTGAGTGTTTGGATTTGGGGGGACACTTTAGGGTTCCGGGGAGTGGATACTCTTAGGACTTTTTGGGTTCAAAACAGGGTGTCAGGGAGAGGTGTGTGTAGCGTGAAGGTTTTAGAGGGAAGGAAATGATAGGGACAGGTTTTTAGTGTTCGCTGAAGTGGGATAGTTATATTTTAGGGTTTGCGTCAAGGACGTTGTTGGGGTTCGGGACAGATTCAATGTTTTCAGGAACATGGCTTCCTCGGCGGACCGCCTGTGGAGGGCGCGATGGCGACGTTCGGGAGACTGGCGATAGAAATACTCGAAAGCGGGAGCAGGTGCCCCAAAACTGTCCCTTCTTGAGAGAGATGTTGTGAACCAGCCTGCCAGTACTCGTTCGTTTACATAGAGCCTCGCTTTTGTGGGGGCAGAAACGGGGATGGCGCTGAGGTTGGTTGGGCAGTCTAGCTAAGGATGACTCAGGAATTTTCCACTTCCAGGTTGGGTCCCTCAGCCCCGGCACAGTGTTATGCTTTATGTTTGGGGTC
>NW_017732085.1:40523-45290 GCF_001890085.2 Hipposideros armiger
CTTTTGCAGGTGCAGAAATGGGGAGGGTGCTGAGGTGGATTAGGCAGTCTAGCTAAGGATGACTATGCAATTTTCCACTTCCGGTTTGGGTCCCTGAGCCCCAACACATTGTTATGGTTTATGTCTGCGGTTAGGGGGCATAGGGGAGGGGGAGGGCGAGTTTTTGGATTGTTAGGGACATACTTAGGGTTCCATGGAGGGGATACTCTTAGGAATTTTTGGGTTCGAAACAGGATGTAAAGGAGAGGTGTGTGTAGCTTTAAGGTTTTAGAGGGAAGGAAATGATAGGGAGAGGATTTTAGGGTTCGCTGAGGTGGGATCGTTATATTTTAGTGTTTGGGTCAGGGACCGTTTTAGGGTTCAGGACGGGTTCAGTGATTTCAGTGACATGACTGCTTCGGCGGACTGCTGGGGTGGGCGCGACAGGAAGTTACGGGAAACTGGCAATAGAAATACTCGAAAGCGGGAGCAGGTGCCCCAAAACTGAACCCTCTTGGGAGAAACATTGTGAACCAGTCTGGCAGCACTCGTTCGTTTACAGATAGCGACGCTTTTGTGGAGGGAGAGACGGGAGGGCACTGAGGTGTGTTGGGCCAGCCTAGCTAAGGATGACTCAGCAATTTCCCACATACGGGTTGGGTTCCTCAACCTATGCACAGGTTTACGCTTTATGCTTGGGGTCGGGGTGCATACAGGTGGGGTAGGGCGAGTGTTTGATTTGTGGAGGACATGTTTAGGGTTCTGGGCAGGGGATACTCTTTGGAATTTTTGGTTCGAAACAAGGAGTAATGAAGAGGTGTGTGTAGCATTAAGGTTTTAGAAGGAAGGGGATGTGAGGGACAGGTTTTTAACAGTCGCTGGGGTGGAAAAGTTACTTTTTAGGTTTGGGGCCGGGACGTTGTTTGGGTACGAGACAGTTTCAGTGTTTATAGGGACATGGCTGCCTCATCGGACTGTCCGGAGTGAGCACGACGGGAAATTATGGGAGACCGGCAAAGGAAATACTTGAAAGCGCGAGTAGGGGCCCGAAAACTGTCCACTCTTGGGAGAGACGTTGTGAACCCAACTGGCAGTACTCGTTCATTACATATAACCTCGCTTTTGCGGGGGCAGAAACAGATTCAGTGATTTCAGGGACATGGCTGCCTCGGCGGACCGCTGGGGTTGGCGCAAGAGCAAGTTACGGGAGACTGGCAATAGAAATACTCGAAAGCAGGAGCAGGTGCCCCAAACTGTCCGCTCTTAGGAGAGACGTTGTGAACCACTCTGGCAGCACCCGTTCATTTCATACAGCTTCGCTTTTGCGAGGGCAGAAAGGGGAATGGCGCTGAGGTGTGTTGGGTCAGCCTAGCTAAGGATGACTCAGCAAGTTTCCACTTCCGGGTCAGGTCCCTCAGCCCTGGCACAGGGTTATGCTTTATCTTTGAGGTTAGGGGGCATAGGGGTGTGGTAGGGCGAGTGTTTGATTTGTCGGGACATGCTTATGGTTCTGGGCAGGGGATACTCTTTGGATTTTTGTGTTCGAAAGAGGGTCTAAGGGAGAGGTGTATGTAGAGTTAAGGTTTTAAAGGGAAGGGGATGTTAGGGACAAGATTTTAGGGTTCGTTGAGGTGGGATAGTTATATTTTAGGGTTGGGGTCAGGGACATTTTTCGAGTTCGGGACTGGTTCAGTGTTTGTAGGGAAATGGCTGCCTCGTCGGACTGCCCGGAGTGTGCGCGACAGGAAATTACTGGAGACTAGCAAATGAAATATTTGAAAACGGGAGTAGGGGCCCCAAAACTGTTTGCTCTTTGAGTCTCTGTTTCCACATCAGTAAAACCGAGGTAAATGCTGTCTTACTCTTAGGAAGTTTAAATGAGATTGTTGATTTTATAGTAATCCCTTAACACAGAGCCTGGTGAGGAGTAAACGTTCAGTGAAGGGTAGTCGCTAGTGGACTTACTGCTCTGGTGGTTTTCCATATCCTCAGCCTCAAGGGGAAGCCACTTGCCTTCAGGCTCTCACTTTAGGAAGCACCAAAGCAGCCCCCGGGTATGGTGAGGAGAGAGCCCCAGGCACTGGATTAGGAGTTTGGAGTCCACCTCTGCCACCATCTTGCTGGGTGATCTCAGGAAAAGCACTTCCTTCCCTGGGCCTCGGTTTCCTCAGCTGTAAGATCAGATAATGTTTTTCAAACTTATATTTTAATGGTAATCCCCTTTGTTCAAGCAAAGCTTTACTTGGAAGTCTGGTTTTTAAATGGAGATGATGAGGGCCTGGAACACAGCCAGGTTCGTCTCTAGCACCCTGGGGCAAGGGGAGGGTCTAATGGGCATATTCACTGGTCAGGCAACTCCACTCTTTGTGAGTGCATCATTCAGGGGAGTTTTCCGTCTGTTCCTTGGCATTGATTTCAGCCTCTGGCAAGGCAGCAAAGTGGCTGTTTGGAAAGATGGCACAAGCTGTGGTGTTGACCTTCTCTCTCCTCCAGCATTGTATTTCCTGGAACCCATCTCCTCTTGCTTCCCTGCCCCTGTTTCCTCTCTCCAAGCTACTTTTCTCTCTCTCTCCCTGCCCATGTTTTTCCTTTTCCGCCTTCTGTAGATTCAGGACATTCTGAAGGTGTTGGTGTCTGACCTTGACCGTACCAATGGGGTCGTGCTGCCCCCATTGGACGAGTGGAAGGTGAGGCATGCCGAGACCCCTCTCTGGCTTGCTCTCTGTCAGCTCTGCAGGCCCCCAAGGCTTCCCTGGTTGCAGGGATATTTTGCTTCTGGCTGATTTTGTGTTGCTGTCTTCCACCCTCCCCGGCCTGTTTGCGTCTGCTTTCTCACCTGCTTGGTCGATAGAGTTTTGATTTTCTCTCCGGACACCTTTTATCTTGGAGAAGTTGAGATGTACCTTGAAGTCTGAAAGTACTTTGGGAATAGCTTCCAGAGCAGGTGTGTGGGATTTGGGGTTTTTGAGCCTCAAGTTTGAATCTCAGAGGAGGAGAGATTAAATAAAACTAAACCTTCAGGACTTGTCCTGTGGGCATCTGTCCTGAAAAGACCAATAGACCACAGAGCAGTTTGTGATTTTTCTAGTTGAGTAATTCATTTTGGTTTGTGAGTTGGCATCCTAGGGATAAGAGAAAAGGAGTTTGCTTAGTTGTAAAAATGTGAGGTTAAGCAAAGAGTGGAGGAGCAGGACATCCTGCCCTGGTCTGTTTTACAAATCATCTGGACACTGAACCATATTCAGCGGGCCCTTGATAGCAGAGGTACTAGGCTAGATGCGGGAGACATCAGGGGAACTGGAGAGAATGCTCACTGAGGGAGGAAAGAGGCAAGCTAGGATGTGGTAACATTCCAAAAGCCCAAAGAGGGAGAGATTGGTTTTAAGTAGACTTGAGGCTGGAGGGGGTGGCATTTGAGCCCGGTTTGAAGACTAGAGGTAGGTAACATGCATCCCTGTAGAGAGAGGGGAAAATGGGAGTCCCAGGCCAAGGGCATGGTGCAAGTAAAGGCAGGATTCTGAGCTCACAGAGCATTTGCCAGAAAGGTGGGGAGCTTGGTGTTGACCGGGTCAGGAGGCGACCTTTTCCGGATGTGATGTTGGTACTGCCTCTTGAACTAATTAACTTCCTCGAGGGACAACTGCCAGGCCAGAGGAGTAGGGCAGAATTGGCACCAGATCCTGTGGGAGATGGGCATGGGGAGAGGGGCTGGGACAGCCCTGCTGGCTGGTGTCGTCTTTCAATCATCAGGACTGCTCACGCCCAGTCGGCCACGTCCCCCTAGGTGCCATGACTCACCTTGTCAGCTCAGAGGAGACTCCGAGAAGCACGGGGAGGGCAGCACATGCTCAGAGGAGGCCTGAAGCTGAGTATTAACACTAATGTCCTATGCCCACATCCCTCGTTCTCCTGGAAGTGAAGACCAGGATCCCATACCCCTTTCTGGTTTTTAAACACTTTATCAGGAACTGTTTCGCACTTATGTTTCCTACTCCAGTAATGTAGGCCTGTGATTGTGTAGCCTGGGGAGAAATGATAGCATCTCCAGAAATGGGGGCTCCCATTTATTTATTTATTTATTTTTGCTATATACAAGAAGAAGGATTTTTGGGTTATCTGGTAACTCTATTCTTAATACTTTCAGGCCTAACTCCTTACTATTTTCCACAGTGGCTATAGCAATTGACATCCTCAGCAGCAGTGTATGAGGGTTCCATTTTCTGCACAGCCGCTCCTACACTTGTTATTACTTGTTTTGTTGATAATAGCCATTCTAAAAGATGTGGTTTTTCTATGCATTTCCCTAATAGCTAGTGAAGTTGAGTGGTTTTTTTTTTCATATATTTCTTGGCCATTTCTATGTCTTCTTGGAAAAGTGTCTGGTTAGGTCCTTCTTCCCATTTTTAAATGGGATTTTTCTTTTAATTGTTGAGTTGTGTGAGTTCTCTTTTTAGTTTTTTTTTCAGTTTCAGTTGATATTCAGTATTATTTTATATAAGTTCCAGGTGTCTTAGTGGTTAGACATTTATATCGTTTATACTGTGATCTCTCAGATTAGTCTGGTAACCACCTGACACTATACATAGCTGTTGCACATTATCAACTATATTCTCCATGGTGTACTTTACATCCTCATGACCATTTTGTAACTACCTCTTTGTATTTCTCAATCTCTTCACCTTTCTCACCCAGCTCCCCAACCCTCCTCTCCTCTGGCAACCATCAGTTTGTCCTCTGTATCTATGAGTCTGTTTCTCTTCTGTTTGCTCATTTATTTTGTTCTTTAGA
>NW_017732085.1:45545-66654 GCF_001890085.2 Hipposideros armiger
GTAGCTCAATTTTTAATTTTCTGAGGAACCTCCATACTCATTTCCATGGTGGCAGCACCAATTTGCAATCCTGCCAACAGTGAATGAGGGTTCTCTTTTCTCCACATCCTTGACAGCACGTGTTGTTTAAGATCTCACTATGTTTACTGGCCCAGGCATACTTCATTGTACATGTGTATGTACCACATCTTCTTTATCCAATCATCAGTTGCTGTGCACTTGGACAGCTTCCAAATCTTGGCTATGGTAAACAATTCTGCAGTGAACATAGAGGTGCATATATCTTTTCAAATTAGTGTTTTGGATTTCTTTTGAGAATACCCAGAAGTGGAATTACTGGGTCAGAAGACAGTTGTTTTTTTAATTGTTTGAAGAACTTCCAAATAGTTTTCCATAGTGGTTGCACCAATTTGCAATCCCACCAACATTGTACAAGGGTTTCCCTTTCTCTACATCCTTGCAAAGAATTGCTGTTTGTTGCTTTATTGATTATAAACATCCTGACAGGTGTGAGGTGATATGTCATTGTGGTTTTAATTTGCATTTCTCTCATCAGAGTAATGATTAGTGACATTGAGCATCTTTTCTCATGTCTGTTGGCCATCTGTATTTCCTCTTTGGAGGAATGTCTACTCAGGTCCTCTCCCCATTTTTAAATCGTATGGTTTGTTTTTTTTTCAGTGTTGAGTTGTAGGAGATCTTTGTAAGTTTTGGATGTTAACCCCTTCTCAGACATATCATTGGCAAATGTCTTAATCCCATATAGCAGTCTCTTCGTTGTTTGGTTTTTCTTTCAAGATTTTATTGGGGAATTGTGGGAGGGGAACAGCGTTGGGGAATTGGAGAAGGGGAACAGACAAGTTGCTGTCCTTTTGTTCTCCAATCTAGTTGTGGAGGACGTCGCTTCATTGGCCCATGTTGGTATTGTGATCATTGCGCTCTTCCTGGGTGAGGCAGATGGCTCGCTGGCCATTGGACGGCAGCTCATGGTGGCTCATGGCAGCTCACGAAAGCTCAGGCCAGCTACTGGCCAGCCCCACTGCTGCCTGCCTACTCAGTCGTGGGAGACTCCCAGCAGTCCAGCTTCAGGTCGAGCTGTTGTTTACCGTCTTAGCGGTAGAGGGCGCAGTGTCACTGGTCCTCAGGTGGGATCCGAACCGGGGCCCTGCTGCTCAGAGCTGGCGCTCCCAAGCCACCTCCTAAGCAACGTGCCACTCGGCCAGCCCTCTTTTCATTTTTTTGATGGTTTCCTTTGCTATGCAAAACCTTTTTAGTTTGATGTAGTCTCATTGGTTTTTTTTACTTTTATTGCCCTTGCCCGAGGAGATATATCAGAAAAAATATACCACCAAGGGTAACGTCAGAGAATTTACTGCCTATATTTTCTTCTACGAGTTTTATGGTTTCGGGTCTTCCTTTTAAGTCTTTAGTCAATTTTGAGTTTATTCTTGTATACGGTGTAAGAAGGTGGGCTAGTTTCATGTATCTTTTTGCATGTATCTGTCTAGTTTTTCCAACACCATTTATTGAAGAGACTGTCATTTCCCCAGTTGTAAATTCTTACATCCTATACGGTCATGGATTAAATGACCATCTAGGCGTGGGTTTATTTCTTGGCTGTCTGTTCTGTTCCATGCATCTATGTGTCTGTTTTAATGCCAGTAGCATGTTGTTTTGATTCCTGCAGCCTTTTAGCGTGGTTTGCTATCAAGTAGCATGGAACCACCAACTTTATTCTTCTTTCTCAAAATTGCTGTGGTTGGGCCGGCCGAGTGGCTCAGTTTGTTAATAGCTCGCTCAAGAGTTTGAGCTCTGAGCAATAGCGGTTCCATGCCCGTCCCGAGCTGAGCAGCTGCTGAGCTGTCAACAGGTGGCAGGATGACTCAGCTTAAAAAAAAATTGCTGTGGTTATTCAGGGTCTTTTGTGCTTCCATATACATTTTAATATTATTTGTTCCATTGCTGTGAAAAATGCCGTTGGTATGTAATAGGGATTGCATTGAATGTCTAGATTGCTTTGGGTAGTATGGAATTTTAATGGTGATATTTCTTCCTATTCTTAAGTATGGTATACGCTTGCATTTATTTGTATCTACTTTCATTTTTTTCTTCAGTGTCTGATAGCTTTCCAAGTACAGGTCTTTGAGCTCTGATTAAATTTTTTCCTAAGTAGCTTATCTTTTTTTTAAAAAAATGTAATCATAAAGAGGATTGTTATCTTAGTGACTCTTTCTGACAGTTCATTATGCATGTAATAAAATGCAACCAATTTCGGAATATTAACTTTGTATCCTGCTAATTTACTAAATTCACTTATTAGCTCTAATAGTTTTTTTGGGTGGAATCATTCAGGTTCTCTCTATATAGTGTCGTGTCTACAAATAATGACAGTTTTATTTCCTCCTTTCCCAGTTGGATGCATTTTATTTCATTTTCTTGTCTGATGGCTGTGGCCAAGAGTTAGAATACTAGGTTGAATAACAGTGGTGAGACACAGCATCCTTCTTTTATTCCTGATCTTATGGAGAATGCTGTTAGCTTTTCCATGTTGAGAAGGATGTTAGCCCTCGGTTTGTCATATAACGTTTTCCTTTCGTTGAGATATGTTCCCTCTATTCCAACTTTACTGAGAGTTTCTATTACAAATCAATGCTGGATTTTGTAAAAATCTTCTTCTGCATCTATTGATATGATTTTTATCTTTCATTTTGTTTCTGTGGAGCATTATTTTATTTGCTTTGTGGGTATTGCACCAAACTTGCATCCCAGGAATAAATCACACTTGGTCATGGGGTATGATCTTTTTCATGTATTGCCAAATCTGTCTTACTAATATTTTGTTGAAGGTTTTTTGCATCAAGGTTCATCATGGATATTGGTCTATACTTTCCTTTTTGTGTAATGTCTTGTCTGTTTTGAAATGATTAGGGTGATGGTACCCTAATAAAAATGAACTTGTGAGCTTTTCTTTTTCCTGCATTTTATTTGAATAGGCAGTTGAGAAGGATAGGCATTAATTCTTATTGGAATATTTGGGAAAATTCACCTGTGAAGCCCTCTGGAGCAAGATTTTGGTTTGTTGGGAGTTTTCTGATTACTGAGTTGATTTCATTTCATTACTAGTAATTGGTTAGTTCAGCTATTCTCTTTCTTCCTTTCTTTCTTTTTTTTAAAATTGTGGAATTGGGGAAGGGGAACAGTGTTAGGGAATTTGGGAGGGGGACCAGCCAAGTTGCTATTCTTCAATCTTGGAGGGTGCCAGTCGCCATGTGGCTGCCCATCAGCAGCTCGTGACCTCTAAGCTCAAGGTTCTCTGTTCAATCTTAGTTGCGGGTGGGCATAGCCACCATCCCATGTGGGAGTCGAACCGGCAGCCTTGTTGTTCAGAGCGCACGCTTGAAGGTGATAGAATCCCTTCATTTCTCCTCAAAACCTCATTAAGAGACATATTATTCATCATTGCAGAGCTCCGTATATGTGTTTTTCAGAAACAAGAACACAATAGGTCTGACCTGAGGGTGGGCAACAGGTGGATGGTAGAGGTGACCAAGGAAGTGGCCCTGGGCTTCCCTGACAGGTATTGCTCCTGAGTGGGATAACCAAGCAGGCACATAGGGGTAATCTTTGCCTGGGATAGGGTCTATTACTCAACTAGTTGACTCCAGTGGTGAATTATAGTATAATAGTAGCCACTAAGTGCCCATTCAGGGCTAAGCCAAGTTGTAGCCTATAAAATTATTTCAAGCTTCCTTCTGATCAGAGATGTTAAATTGTTACACTTTAAATAAGTGAAAAGTCCCAAACCTTTCCTTCTAAAGGGATTTTATACACTTTTAGTAACCCCAACCTCACCCCAAAAAGAAAGCTCAAAATCCTCCTAAGTAAATACTAAGCTTATTTCCATTCTTCCGAGTTTTTATTTCCTCGTGGGGCATTCTTTTTTTTCCTCTCTCAACCTCCGCCTCTGCCAAACAACTTTTCTGTCAAATATGAATCTTTATTTATTCAAATATGAATAAAACAAAACTGACCAAAAAATAAAGAGGACCCTCGTGTCCCCCCAGGTGGCAAGGAGCAAGGAGGTTGTGTGCAGCATCACCTGATGCTTCTCCAGTGATTTCTGAACCATACCACAATGAAGGACAGCTGTCCTCTTCTCTCCAACATGGCCTATTCTCTTTTTGTTTTTACCTCAGCCCATCTGAAAAGGCTTATATTTTCTAAAGGACTTTAATTAACTGGGTAAAGGTGGGAAATCAACAAAGAAAAATCAAGCTTATATAGTTTAGGTTTCCAGCTCTATCATAGCTAATACATGTTTCCAGACACCCATGATCTTGTCTGGATTCTCCACAAAGAAAGCTCAGTTCTTGACATCTTTAATGACTTGTCCTTGTTTTACCTTCTCTGTCTTGGAAAAATCTTAGTGGCAAGGGTCACAAGTTCAGATAACTACAGGCAGAAGACATGAAAGGATCGCACCTGCATGCACCAGGCAGCAACCATCACCCAACAAAGGCCAGTTTTTGCCATGGGACATATATGCCCAGTGCTACCTGGTCTTATAATTTTTTGAGAGAAACCAGAAATACAAATTTTTGTATGGAATGCTGCAATGTTTAAATGTCTGTCACCAATGCAAACTTTCTTAAAATACTATGTGAACCAAATAACCCATGTCTGCTGGTTGGACTGGACCGCTGAGGTGTCACTTTATAACCTGTGGTTCAGGGCCTGAGGCCTGCACATTTCCTGTGGTTCACATTGTTTAGGTGCACACCCTTCCCCACCCCAGGGAGGATGATGACTTTCCTAGGATAGAAAATGTGAGTCCATTTACACAGAAATATGCACTCAAGACAGTAGTATCTTCTCTCAGTCTCTCTTTTAATAAACATTGAAAGATTTTCCTAAAATTGGCTATTGATCTGATTATCATTCATACTAATGTTTTAATTACTGTTTTCCTTAGAAAGTTAGGAATTTTTCCCTTTATTTTTCAGAAGGATGAGGAGCAAGTTCAGGGAAAAGGTAGATATGTTTTATTTCTAAATTACAGCTTTGAATGTAGGTGCTTTACAACCACAAAATTCCTTTAAGATAATATAAGATAAAGGATGAAAGGTAAAATTTTTAAAGCTGTCTTTTTTAGTTCACATCAAGGAATATTGACTTTGCCCTTACTAGTACAAGTATAACTCTGTGCCCCAGGACTATCCTTATCCCAAGAAGCTCATAGGGTCCCCCCCCCACCCCCAACCCATGTCAGACTGGGGCTGTGGGGTCATTTTAGAGTTCTTTGCTGAAATAAACTGTTAATCTCAGGACTTATTTTCCTTCCATAAAACAATTTTTAAAAACAGTCACTTAAAATGGAGAAATTGGCTGAGGTTACGGGGATATATAAGACAGCTTACATCTCTCTTTTAGAAATGGTGTCATCACCTCAGCACTACCCCAGCAATAAGGGAGGGGGTCAAAGGCCAGAGATGTGTAACTTCTTGGACCATCATAGTTTAGGTCTTGTTGGGTGCCTTGAACCAAGCCTGTCTTTACTCACTGGATTCCAGATAGTAATCCCTGAGGACCCCAATCTTCCTGGGGGCTCCCTCTCGCATCTGGGCCATTCTGTGCCTTGTGCAGAATAATGATGTGATAACTTATTTGGGCAGCAAAAATTGGTAGTGATTCCTGGCCTGAACATAAACAGAAGCTTTATTTATATAGTGAACAAAATATTTAAAACACTTAAATTAATTCACTCAAGCAAATTTGAGAGCATATCATTTATATATTTGTTTAAATTATTAAACACACAACCTTTATTCATGTAACAATTTACATTTTATGAAAACACTCTCCCCTGTATAATCTTATTTGATCCCACATGACCCCCTAAGATAGAAGAAACAGATGGGATCACCCATTTTACCAATTAGGAAACTGAGGTTAAATGGCTAAGCCTCAGTTATCAAACTATGAAAATGGAGACCTAAATATGAACACCCTGGGTCTCTGACTTGACAGCCTGGTTTTCTCCCACTTCACTGGGCAGTCTTTGAGCACCAAAACCTGTTCTTAAACAATTTACAAGAAAAATACATCAATCCTGGTTGCAAAGAATTGTGTTTGCATTATCAACAAACACTTTGGGAACTAGAACAAAATCAGTACCTGAGGCAACTAGTTAGAAAATACATGAGGGGCCACAGGATGTTAAGCACCCATGCCTGAACCTTGAGCACCTCTACTTTCCTCAGCAAACATCAAAGCAGTCATAACCTATAGTAATGTGGCCTCTCCAAGGGCATTGCTCATTCCTGGGAACCTTAGGGAGCTTGGGGGCAGGCATCAGCTTCATTCCCTCTATAACTATGGATGTAACTACTTTGTCCAACACTCATTTGGAGACCCACCCATTTCACATTTGTAGTCCTTGTGATTTTGGAGGGGCTAATGCCTGCCCCCAACTCTGGAGTGGATACATGCTCGGGCCCAGTCCATGAAGGTGCCTTATTGATGGGGTCACAGTGACTTATTCAGGAGTAAGCATATGACCCAAATTTGTCCAGTTGAACCTCTTCCCAGAACTTTTGCTGAATTATAAAAAAATAAGCACCTCTTTTGAGCTTAGAAAACCAAATGTAAGGATGAGATAAGCCATATTTGCCACCGTGTAGGGACAACCTACTTGAAAATGAGGCCAACACAGAGAAAAAGTGAAGCTAAGGAATACAGCAAGTGTCTTGATGATGTCTGAGACCCTGGATATAGTCAATCTTGAAACCATTATATCCCAACACTTCCGGTTATCTAACCAAATAAATTATTTTTTTTAAGCTTAAACAAGTTTGAGTTTCTGTCACTTGTAACCAAGAGTCTTGACTATAAAACTAATAGTTATGAGAAGTAAATGTTTGTGAAGTGGTATAAATTATTTAGTGTTTAAAATTTATTCTTAGAAATTTATAATGGAAAACTGTATAATTATGTGATTAAGATGTTTGAGAACGCTTTGTACATTATGGTTATTATGAATGACATGAATCATTATTAATACAATTACTAATAGAAATGTTGTATTGTAAATTTAAGTGAGTATGGTTAACAAAATCATGCCTGAAGTGTAGCTGTGCAAACAAAATAAAGAGGAAAAGCCTGCACTGTTGTGACATTATTTCATCTCACCAGAGGAAGGAAGGAACTAGGATAGAATTTGGAGTCATTCATTCAGTGGAGAAGACAGATGATTATACGAAGGTAAGTTTTAGTTGTGGATAGAAAGGGGATTTATGGAGCCAAGCAAGCTTGTGAATTTCTTGGGCATCTTATCTGCAGTCTGTTTCACCAATAGCAATTAAACAAGTACTCTGGATACACAAGGGTTTCTTTCTCCTTGAACCATCAGCATTGATAAAGGAAGTGCTGGGCTGAGAGATGACAGACTCATCTGCATAACAGTGTTCATGCATCTGTTTGGATGGTAGCAATTGTGGCCCCTCATGCTCTCCCAGACCATTCTACAAATAAAGAATATCAAGTCAGCACACCAAAGATGATAGCATAAGATCAGAATTTATCTCTATCCATTATTTCAGGGATGCAAAATTAAATCACAGTTCAGTAAATTTGAAAGGGGGCCCAAGGATCATCTTTTTAAACTCCTTTATTCTAGAGGAAATGAGGTCCAGAAACATCATGTCAGAGTGGCTTGGCCCACTCTATACTATACCAACACCATACAATTAATTATGAAATTGGGAGTGTAGCCTGTCATGGGATAAAGAATTAAATTTAAAATTACATCTTCCTCATATTCCCCGCTGCCCTTCTTTTGTAGATTGTTTTAAGTACATGCCACTCTGCTCATAGATCATCTCCCTGAAATCTCTGGAGGCCAAATCTTTACTTAGATAAATATGGCTATCCCCTGGTTGAACCTCAAAGCCTAAACTCCAGTCATCAGCTTTATAGGCCTAGAAACTCAGTTTTGATGTTAGCAAGGGTTAACCTCATTTCTTATCTGTGCTTTATGTACCTTTAAGTCCCTGAGGTTAAACTTAAGGTCATGGTATGTCTTACTATCACCCCAAGGTCTCAAGGCTCCTGGATCCCAATCCAGATCTTTTTCTGCTACATCAGGGTGACCTTCAGAGACAGTTTAAGTGATCAGGAAATAAATTCCCAATGTTAAAACCGGAAGGAAACTAATATAGTCCTCTCATATTTATGACACAAGCGAGTGCTAGAGAAGTTACGTACCTGGTCCAGTCATACAGCTGGTTAATCACAGAACTCAGCCTGACATGTCTCCTGACTCACAAACCAGAGCTCCTCATATATCCTGTTGTCCCTCTCTCAAAAATTATGTCAACAATATGCTACTCTGCCCAAAGATCATGACCCTGAAATGTCTGATTATAAAGCAAATTTCTATAATCCAAGTACTACTTTTTCATTGACTTATCTGATGAAATGGCAAATCAATACTGTTAGCAGATTATTTGGTTGAGTTCAATATGGTAGAAATTAGCTGATAAATAATAGCAACATTCAAAATAATTCAAAACTACTGACTAGGATAACTTAGGAATATTTCTTCTATGTTAATTTTTTAAAAAGAAATCTGAAAGCTTCATGGAATATTTTCCTAATCATATTTTAAAAGATTAATTTATCCAACTAATATTTACTAATATGCCAGGCACAGTTTAAAAATCACTATTCTCATACAACCACATACTCTTACATTTTGATAGCAATCACATATTTTATGTTTTTTGTTTTCATAACTCAATTCAAGTTCAGAAGATTTTAGTGAGGTTTTATTTATGTGCTTACAAGGCACTGTGAAAAGTACAGAATCTTTAAACTTTGCTCTTTCAGAACTTAAAGTAGTTGAGGAGGGGTGGGAAGCAGACATGCAGAAACTCACAAAAACAATTATCAGTAAAAGATATAATGGAGTGCAAAAGTTAGCAGCCTCAAAATAAATCTTGAAAATAATTCAGAGGAAGAGAAACCAGAGGGCAACATTTGCAAGCAACAAGCTTGTCGAGGGAAGAGAGATAGGAATCAGTGTGGAAGAACACAATCCAGAAATAGCTGACTTTTGGGGAAAATGGTGAAGATGCCACCCACTTGGGCCAGGGTGGTAAGAAACACCTGGACCCACTAAAAGCCTGACGGAAACACAGCCTATAAAAATCAAAGTTATCAAAACTTTTAAGCAAGAGATTAACACACAAGTGGAGTCTTCCTCCTAGCAGAATGTAGGGTAGGTTTTAAAAAAGAGAAACTGGAATCTACGTTCTCACTCATCAGATACACCCTATACACACAGTGTGCTAAATGCTGGTGAGAAACCAGATGTGATGGCACCCACCCTGAGAAAACAGACATGAGCAAATAAATATCACACTTCCTGAGGAGGACAGTGAGTGAATTAACAGGATGCAGAGACAGAGCTTCACAGGGAGGCACTGTCAGGTAGGAAAACCCCTTGGGGTTGGGGGTTTGCTTAGACCCAGATAAAGGGTGAGAAGGACTGAGCCCAGAGAGAGGTGGGAAAGTTTCCAGTGAGCTTCCCATTGTTAAAAGCCATGGATATGTTTTGTCCTCATCTTGTGACATGCCTGAGACTCCTTATACTGTTAAGCACTCTATTTTAAAACTCTGTTTGAGCTCGTGGTATTGCCAATAGGGCTACAAATATTAATTTAAACATGGCCCCTTCAAAAGGTGCCCAGTCTGGCAGAGGATGTAAGGTGCTTTATGGGAACTCAGAGAACAGTACCCAGCCCAATCTACAAGGGCCTGGGAGGCTTTTCTAAAGGATGAGGAGGAAGTCCCCAAATAAAGAAAATGGGAGAGGCAAAAATGAGAGCTTTTATTGCCAGCGTGTCTGTCTCAAAGACCCAAAAGGCAAGTTCACAGCTAGGTCTCAGTCAGAAAGAGACTGAAGCAACCCCTGAAAAGCCCTGGGCAGTCTCTCTGTCTTACCTGTGTGGCTTTCTGAACATCTGTTGTGTTCTTTTCTCTCTGTGGACTGGCTTCTTCTGATTACCTGTCCCCTTGGCTTCCTGGCAGCTCCTGACTGCACATTACATATCAAAACAAAGATTGACTCATTTTATTGTTACTAATTCTTTTTTTTCTTTTTTTTTTTTTGAATATTTCTTTGGGGGCGGGGACACCACGCTTCTCAATGAAGAGAAATATTAACAATAGAGATCTTTTATTTTTACATTTATGCCATGAATTCATAGGGAATGGGTTCCAGCAGCTCAGGCTCCTTTCCGTTGGTTCTCACAAAGTGTGCTTCTCTGGGTGGGGCAGGCTGGCTTTTCAGTTGAACCCAAGTACCCTTCTCTTTGGCTTCCTTCTTTTTCTGATCATTTTCCTTCACCCGTTTCAGGAAGCTCTCTCGGCTCTTAGAGTGCTTAATATGTTCAATACGAACATTAATTCTCTTGGCAAGAATCTTGCCCTTAACTTGTTTGTTTACGACAATGCCAACTGCGTGCTGAGTAACATTGTAGACCCTTCCAGTTTTGCCATGGTAACATTTGTGGGGCATTCCTTTTTGAACAGTGCCCATTCCCTTTATGTCCACAATATCACCTTTCTTGTAGATTCGCATGTATGTGGCCAAAGGAACAACTCCATGTTTTCTAAAAGGCCTAGAGAACATATAGCGGGTGCCCCTCCTCTTTCCCTTTGTGTTGGTCATCTTGACGAATTACTGGAAGATGGCGGTCCCGCGATACTAATTCTTGACTATCATAAGTTCATCCAGGGCCGGCCAAGTGGCTCAGTTGGTTAAGGGCTCGCTCAAGAGTGGGAGCTCTGAGGAACTAGCAGTTCAATGCCCAGCCCAAGCTGAGCTGCCGCTGAGCTGCCAATAGGTAGCAGGATGGCTCAGCTAAAAAAAAAAAAAAAAGAAAGAAGTTCATCCAAAGTCAAGGCTCCACCCTGACTCAATTAGGCATGGCAGAGGGAGGGAGTCTCACAGTAGGTATGTGCCAGGGGAGCCCACTCTGGATGGAGAGGGCATCATGGTGAGTCAGACAAGAAACAGCCCACCTATGAAAGGTGGGTTGTAACCCAGAGCTACCATTGAACAGGTTTTGAAATGAGTCTTATTACTTACATAATAAGTTCCCTCTCTCTTAAATAACAGAATAAAGCTCCCTAATGTGTCATCCCTCTCTCTCTTGAGCTTTCTTTGTCACCAGGCACCCCTGGGAACCACTATGCTAAGAATGAGCTAAATAGCTCTTTGGTTGCAGGAGTTCAGCCCTCCCTGATCTTCTTCTGAGAGTCTGACTTGATTTCTGAGACTACATAGTTACTCAGGTAGTAATGCTGTAAGGCCCAGGCCTGGGAACCCTCCCAAATCTCTTTACCACCCTGCTTCTCTACAGCTGGCTGCTGTAGAACAAGGGTGCTACCACTATGAACAGTGATTTTAATGCTGACTGGAGCCATGCCTATTTCCACAGAGAGCACTACCATGAATTTTCCTCCCCCATTTCCAACATTGGATGGGTGTTGTACTCTTGACAGCTGCCAGAATTCTGCCAGAGCATGCCATACCCATTAGATCCACCATAATGCACATGGCCCAACCTTCATCCCAGAGTTACCTGGGCCAACCTTTGCCCCAGGGTGCATTTCCCATATTCCTAGGAAATGGGTCTCTGTCACACTCCTTCTCTCCTCTGGGCCTACCTAAAACTAAAGCCTACCTGAATTACTGCAACACAAAGACACACACACACACACACACACACGTACTTAAGGTAAACCTGTAATCTTCAAACATGTCCACATGTTATAACAGGTATTGATCTTCATCCAACACATTAGAAGGGGGTATCTATGGTGACACATGAAAGTGGGGGTTGGAGATAAAGTAGGAAAAATAAAATGAGATAAGTGCTTTATGCAGACTAGTGATGATAATAGGCCAAGAACCAAGAAGTATGAATAAGTCAGTTTCATCTTCCAGGTGTCACCCTGGAGGAGGAGCTGCCTCTGCTTGACTGTATCATCAGGACGTAAGTCTGTCCCCAGCTTCTGCTTCTGCAACATTCTTCAGAAAACAATCTTTGGGCTACTGGAGCAGTTTCAGCTAGCTATGCTGAGAGCAGCCAGGAGTTTATGGCTCCCTGAGAAGCCCATAGCCTGTGGTTAATCACTGAGGTATGAGAAAGTCTACCATACAGTGAGGCAGGACCAAGACTTCAGTATAACTCAGGCTCCAGTGCTCCCAGGAATCAGGCTGTAGCTGAAACATCACCTGAAATCCCACCTGGTGTGGTTTCTTTCTACCTTGCTTCCCTTACTCTCTAACCAGATTTTCCTAAGAGAACTTCCTGAACAAATCACCTGCATTCAAATCTCTGTCTTACAGTCAGCCTCTGAGGACCCCACCTATGACAATTCCTAGCATGAAAAAAAGAAAAGAAAAGAAAAAGAAATTGCTACCGTCAACCTCATGCATGCAAAAAATAACATGTTTTCCTATAACCCAACCAAATTTCTATTTAGGACCTTGTTTCCCTCAGATTGAATGAAATCCCCACCTTGTTTCCAATGGTATACTGGTAAACTAGGATCTCCAGGAAAAAGAAGAAGAAACTGATGATATCTAGCATTTGCTAATTTCCATGATATAGATACTCCCACGAAGGCCAATCTCAAACTCCCAATATGATGTCACTGAACAAGGCCTGGAAAAAGTGAGCACCATAGGCTCTCATGAGCCAGGAGAACCAGCTCCAGCATGCCACCTTCTATTCTCCTACCCCCACTTTTGGGGTTTTGTATACATTACTGTGAACACATGTGACGTTGTGACATTGGGGGTGGTGGCTATCTAGTCCTGAATCACCCCATCAGAGACTTTCCTCATGCATGGCCGCATGGTCCCTCAGGCCTGCTGACTCTACTACTATCATGACATACAAGGCTTCCTGTGGCCCGTTTTCAAACTGCAACATGATCTAATTCTCTCCCTCTGGGTCTTGCTGAAGTCCCACGGTCCCACCCAGACACATCTCCTTACTCTTCTGTCTCTCCTTCTCCAAACTTGGAGAATCTACTCTCAGGAAGGGGGGTAAGATGGAGTGGGGGCAGGGGCACCCCCCTCCTCCCAGTTTATTTCTGAATCCTTCTCAACACTTTGCCCCATCTTTTCTTCCTTAGGGGCACTATGATAAATAGATAAAATAACTTTAGCTCATTCATTCACTAAGCTAGACACAGGAGATACAGTGAATTAGAAAAACTAGCTTCCTGTTTCCATGGAGCCTATAATTCAGTTCCTGTTCCTTACTCCCAGCTATTCAGCCATGTTAGCTACTAGCTGTCTGGGAAAAAGTTTTCCAGGCAGAGGAAAAGGCAGTTGCAAAGGCCCTGAGGCAGGAACAAACTTGGTGTTTAAGAAACAAAAGAAAAGCTAGTGAGAATGACCTAATGCATGTTATGGAGAGAATAGTAGACTAAGAGTTGGAGAGGTAGGCAGAAACCAGATCATGCAGGCCACATAAGCCAGGACAATAAGGTGGATTTTTTTATTCTAAATGCAAAGGACAACCACTGAGGGTTTATAAAAAGTAGAGTAACATAATTGGATTCATGTTTTTAAAAGATTACTGTAGCCACTTTTAGTCATTTAGTCATTTAAATAAGGCTGTGCAGAAAACCAAGCACATGAAGGCAGTTGTTTAAATCAGGGTAGAAGAAGTAGAAACCAGAGGTATTTGAGGTACACACTGAAGCTAGAAGTGACAGAACTTGATCACTGATTGACGTGGAGCATAAAAAAGGAGGAATAGAGGAGGCCTCCTAAATTTCTTTTATGAGCAATGGATGAGCCGTGGTCTCTTTATCTGAATTGTAGAAGAGAGAAAAAAAATCAGTTTGGTTGGAAGAGTATGAATTCCATTTTGCACAGGTTAAAATGAGATTACTACTAGACATCCAGATGGCAATGTCAAGCAGTTCATTAAATATAGGAATCTGGAACTTAGGAAAGAGGTGCAGTCTAGTGATTGAAATCTGGAGTCACCAACATGTGAGAAGGATTTAAACCTCAGGTTGAATTTTAACCATTACCTTAGCAAAGAATAAGGAATGAGCCTGTGACTCACCATCATGTAGAGATTAGGTCAAAGAAGTGGAGATAACAAGGAGATGCGGGAGGAGCAGCTAGAGCAAAAGAAAAATCAGAAGAGAGTAGTCACAAAAGACAAGAGACAGATCCTAAGAACTGTACCTAATGTAGCTGAGTTCAACAGTGATGCAGAAGTGCCCAGTGGGTGTGGCAGCAAGAAGGGAGGTACCTGCTGGCCTTCACAAGAGCTATTTCAGTGGACAGTGGATGCAGGTGCCAGAAGGAAGGAGACTGAAGAGTGAATTGGACCTGAATTCTTACTGGGAATGATTCAATAGAAAATAAGAAACGTGTGGTGCAAAAAAGAGAGGAAACAATTGCAGAATACAAACTCTAGAGAGAGTGAGGGACGATACCCCAACAGATGTAGAAGGGTGGCTTTTGATGTAGGGACACAGCACTGGATTGCATTATTGCAGGGCACCTGCTCTGAAAGGTCAGAGCAGGATAGCAACTTGGGTACATGTCAGCCGAAGGCAGCTGGCAACGGCTCAAGGACTAGATAGGAAAATAACAGTACGTGCGCAGGCCGAGGATAGATAGTAGACAGGTAGCGGGAGTCAGGAAGAAACAAGGGAGCTCCCTATGTACTGATTGCTAACCCCCCACATGCGCTTGCTACACAAATTCAATATAGGGCTTTATCTGTCTCCCTCAATAAAAGGAAGATGGGGACAACCCTTGAGGTCTTTGCATTGGGCAAAAGTCCCTCCACCCACACGTCTCTGTGTACGTCATTTCATTGTCAGTCTCATTGTGGGAAAACTGTCACCACAACCCCACATTTTGATAGGAGCAGAGACACCTGCCAAGAGAGAAAATAGTGGAATACATAAAAATGGATTTACATATTTGGCCACGAGACTATGAAGCTTCTGTTCATTTTTTTTTCTAGTTTCTTGGTGAGGTGAAGCAAGATCTTAGACCTAATATGTTCTTATACAAAAAAGGACTATTAAGGACTATCCTGAAAGTAAAAAACATTCTCACCTCCTTGCTTCCCCACCGCCACTGGCACATAATTCAACAGCTTACATGGAATAGTCAACAGTAAATGTTCATTGAAGACTGTATCTGTGTTAATCTGGAGTCATATAACTGTATGTGGGCCTAAGATAACTGTTTCATAAATCTGAATATCATTTACATAGGTTATTATTCTATTTCTGGATGAACCAAACTGGCCTCTAGCCATGATTTTGGTGTCAAGACAGAAGACTGATTTCTCCATTTCACAAGTTTTGGTGTCCAAAAAGGGCAAGTTTGGTTTTAGTAATATTGCCAGGTGATAGTTTTTTTAAAAATGGAGCCACAATAGGGTCTCCCTTATATCAAAGTATTATATGTGTCTATTTTTTTATCCAAGATGCACAGAGAATTTACTTGTTAATTTTTAATCTATATTTCAAAACTGATCAAGGTGCTTAACATCTGCTGCCTCCCTAAACCTCCCTAAAATGGACTGAAATAAAACTAAAAAGAAAAAGGTGGTAGGAAAGAAGAAAACAAATAAAATTTTGGAAACCAGAGACAGATGGATCAATTGTGATTGACATAGCAGGCAGAAGAAAGCTGTATCATAAGGCAGTAGTGGTAAAATGAGAGAAGCACCTGACTTGTATCATTAGACTCTGAAAGACTCAGGAACGTAACAGACATGAAAGACAGATCTAGAAATGAGGATACTTGTGAAATATTTTTAAAAACAATTAGACCCCCTACATACCCTCCCCCACTTACACAGCTGAACAACTACCCCTCACCTGTCCTGGCAGAGGCCCCAACCTTGTTCTTTGGAGAGGCTAAATCAGGATGTCTGAACTGGCATGAATGAAGGAGGGAATATGTACTGAAAATAGGGGATTGACTGAAAATTTCCATACTGAATGATAAGATACCCATCACCTTCACCCCATTCTCCCTGCCCCTTCCCTTCCCCCCCCACACACACACACTCAGCTGCCAGAATGCTTAGGCCCAAGTTCAAACTTAGACTTTCTGGGCAAAAATATAAATGCAACTTTCCTGGAGAATCTCATTACCCAGGAGAAAAGCCTTACAGACACTTAATTGGGGGCCCGCCCCCAATGAAACATTTCAGTCACATCACCTTCCATGGAAGATGACAGAGTTGAACAGTAATGCACATGTGCACAGATGCACAGAGCTTTCAATAAGCTTTTAAGCTTTTAAGTTCTAAGGATGACTAGATAATTTTAAGGAAAAGATATAGAATGACAGACACAAAACAAACAAAAAGAAACTTAGAGGAAAGGAATTAAAGAATAAGAAAACTTCAAAATATTTTTCATTGATATCCTCACAGAGGCAAGAAAAGATATGTCCCCATTAAACAAGGACAGAATTATTTTATATTTTATGTATATCTGAATAACCAAGGGAAAAAAAGCTGTTGAAAATTAAGAGTTTGATAATAGATTTTTAAAATCAATGACTAAACAGCATTATTCATCAGGAAAATACAAATCAAATGCAATGGATATAATAAAAAAGACAAAGAATAACAAGTATGGGTGAGCATGTGGACAAATTGGGACTTTCATACATTACTGGAATAATGTAAAATGATGCAGCAACTGCAGAAAACAGTGTGGCAACACTGTTAAAACAGTTAAACTTTTGAGTCACCATATGACCCAGCAATTCTCAAGAGAAATGAAAATATAGGTCCACACAAAATTTTGTACACAAATGTTCATAACAGTGTTCTTCATAATAGCTAAAAAGTGGAAATAACCCAAATGTCCATCAACTGATGAATAAATAAAGTGTGACCTACAATAGAATGTTATTTGGTAATAATATACTGATACATGCTACATATGGATGAACCAGACGGACCTTGGATTGAACTAGATGTCAACTACATGCAACAATTCTAAGGAAGGTATCAATAAAATGATGAAGTTATACAGGTTGGACAAGAGAAAAATTCTGAGATGTCCTAAATTAAATTACAGCAAGCTGGAGGGTAGGAAGAAGAGACAAGGAGTTAATCAGTTAACTGAGCCTCGGCAGAAACCAACAAAACATTCCCGAATGCATGTTGAAACTTTGAATTAACTTTCAGGAAGCTATTTCAACTTTTGTCTGGAAAGGGAAAGCCAACCACCAGACTCCACTGCATTCTGCTTTTGCATGAACTTTCCTGACTGTTGCCCACAAACCAATCCAAAAGCACCAAACTATTCTTCCTTATGGACTACATACCTATTAAAGAACTAGCTCCATTTCACCCTTTCCCACCCACTCTCCCCACTCTTATCTATAGTCAATGTAAATTCTTTCAAAACAACTTACATCTTTCCTCCCCAAAACTCATTGTATAAAGAGTCCTCAGGGCTAGGATGGCAGACATGTTTGTCTTCTTTATCTACACATGCTGCTGGTGGGTTAAGCAGCATGTCCCAGAACGTGGTCCTTTTTCTGGCTAGCATATGGCTCCATAAACCCTTTCTTTCAGAAAATCTTTTGGCCTCAAAGGTTATATTTAACAATGTTCACTAGGGGGGGAAAAACTGGTAAAGAGCACAAAGAACACAATTAAAATCACCTGTAATCTGTCAACTAAATGTTGTTGCCATCAATTCAACACCAATAGGAATCCCCAATTTGGAGTGCGGGGAGGGTGGAGACTTTTCAGTGAAAAACAGCTCAATTGTGAAAAAGCTTGGCTGTGAGACAGCTCAAAGTGGCCTGAGCAAGGTGGCTCAGGTGAAGCATCTAAGGTGAAATGACTAAGATGTTAACAGCTTCAGTGTTACAGCTCTGGGGTCACAGCTCTGTTCAGGGAATCTCAGTCTTCTATAGAAACTGAAAATACTCTGTTGAGGAAGAGGTGAAGCAGGTGAAGCTGGCTTATGTAGAGAAAAGTGTCTGACCCTGGTCTCTGATTGCTGCATTTATATGCAAAGAGGACTCCAAAAATCAGTACAATTTGATTGGTCCAAAAATAGCACTGTCCTGAATGGTCAGAATGGAATCACTCTAATTGGTTAGTAAAGATGCAAATGATATGGCTACACAGCCCCATTGTCCAGACCAGTCTTCAGCCCACTGGTTAATTTGGAGCTTAGGAGCTCCTTTCTAAGGGTGGGCTCAGATGGCAGAAACATAGTGCAGGACTTGGCAGCCCAGTCTGTGGCTTTTGCCTGAAGTGGGGAGAGCATGAGAGGCCCCTATTTAGCAAAGGCTGCTAGACTGTGTTTATAAATTTGAGCCTAATATAGTCACCAGGAGTCTTTCTTGAAAGGCACATTCATTCTCGGAATCGACAAATCCAGTATTTAAAGACAACACTGCTTACACTTTTCAAAAAAGATTTTTATTAAAATATAGCTAATAATAAAATATTGTATTAGTTTCAGGTATATACCATAGTTATTCAACATTTATATACCTAACTAAGGGATTTCCATAAGACTAGCAACCATCTGACACTGTGTCATGCTATCACAATATTATAGACTATATTCCCCATGATGTACATTACATCCCCATCATTTATTTGTTTTATACCTAGAGATTTTGACCTCTTATTCCCATTCACTCCCCCCTTTTTTAATATTTCAATTGCAGTTCAAATTAAATATTATTTTATATTAATTTCAGGTATACAGCATAGTGATTAGACATTTATATGATTTAAGAAGTGATCCCCCTAAATAGTCTAGTATCCACCTGACACTATACATAGTTATTACTATATTATTGACTACATTCCCTATGCTTTGCTGTACATCCCCATGACTATTTTGTAACTACCAATTTTTACTTCTTAATCCCTTCCTGTTTTTCACTCACCTTCCCCCCCAACCCCACTCCAATCTGGCAAATATAAAAATTTGTTCTCTGTATCTGTGAATTTGCTTCTGTTTTGTTTATTTTATTCTTTAGATTCAACATATAAGAGACATTAAGAGTACATTGCATCTGTCTTTCTCTGTCTAACATACTCCACTCAGGACAATACCCTCCAGATCCATCAGTGCCACCACAGATGGCAAGAGCCCATTCCCTTCCATGGCTGAGCAATATTCCATTGTATATATGTACCACCTCCTCTTTATCCATTCTTTCATCAATAGACACCCATGCTGCCTCCATATCTTGGCCATTATAAACCATGCTGCAATAAACAGGCTGCAATAAACATACATCCCCCTAAAGTAGCATTTTGGGTTTCTTCGGATAAATACCCACAAGTGAGATTACTTGAGTCCTTCTTTGTCTCTTGTAATAACCTTTATTTTAAAGCCTATTTTGTCTGATTTAAGTATCGCTACCCCAGCTTTCTTCCTTTTTTCTTCTCCATTTCCATGAAAGATATTTTCCCATCCCTTTATTTTCAGTCTGTGTGTATCTTTCAATCTGAAGTGGGTCTCTTGTAAGCAGTATATGTAAGGGTCTAGTTCTCTTACCCATTTAGCCACCATATCTTTTTATTGGAGCACTTACTCCATTTATTATACATTTAAAGTAAATGTTGATACATATTATGTATTATTATATATTTTTATTTTTTTTGTCTTAAAGAAGCCCCTCTAACATTCCTTGTAATATGGCTTTGGTGATGATGAACTCCTTAGCTTTTTCTTGTCCAGGAAGCTCTTTTTCTGTCTTTCAATTCTAAATGATAGCTTTGCTGGGTAGGGTAATCCTAGTTGTAGGTCCTTGCTCTTCATACTTTGAATATTTCATGCCAATCCCTTCTGGCCTGCAAAGTTTCTGTTGAGAAGTCAGATAATAGTCTTAATGGGAGCTCCCTTGTGTGTAACTAACTGCTTTTCTTTTGCTGCTTTTAAGATTCTCTCTTCGTCTTTAAGCTTTGGCATTATGATCATGATGAGTCTTGGTGTAGGCCTCTTTGGGTTCATCTTGTTTGGGGCTCTCTGTGCTGCCTGAGCTTGTATATCTATTTCCTTCACCAGGTTAGGGAAATTTTCTGTCATCATTTCTTCAAATAGGGTTTCAATTCCTTGCTCTCTCTCTTCTCCTGGTACCCCTATAATGTGAATGTTAGTATGCTTGATGTTGTCCCAGAGACCCCTTAAACTCCTCATTTTTTTGGATTCTTTTTTCTTTTTTTGCTGTTCTGACTGGGTGTTTTTTGCTACCTTATCTTTTTTTTTTTTTGAGGTTAATCAAAGATTAATTTTTATTCCTATATAAAAATTAATGTAATATAATCCTGGTTTTCTAGACAGAGAAATAAAATGTTTTGAGGTTAAAAATAAGAATGGTGGGGTAGGATTAAACTTTAAAGTCTCTTTGTAATAATAATAGATTTTAGGTATTTTTTACTAGAGATTTTCAGTTTTTCAAAGAAAGGCAGTAGTGGTTCAACTTTGTATCTGATGTTACATCCTCCTAAATCTATTTACATCCTTGTAAATCTAGGCAGGTACCAGTTGCTACCGGATTAGAATGTTACATTTGCATACGAGTAAATAACATTCTTTTCTCTTCAAAGAGCTTATCTTTTACAAGAGATAACAAACTCTGAAAAGGAATTTAGAAGCAAGGTTAGTTTGCCCCTCCTGCCCCAATCTGTTTTTCAGGTTTTTAAAACCCCTCTTGGGCTCCCTTTCCCCAAAGATGTTATTATATAGCTTAATGTTCTTCTAAGTGTGTAAGGCTTGGTTGGGTCCTGATCTACTATAGAACCTAAATTCTCTGAGGAGCAGAATCTTTACTTCTGTGTCACTGCAGCACCTACTGCTTACACCCAGTGAGCACACAAAATATTTTTTGCTGCGAAAGTCTATCAGTTCCTCCAATCCTTTTTCTTTTTTTTTTTTTTTAAAGATTTTTATTGGGTAATTGGGGAGATGGGAACAGTACTGGGGAATTAGGGGAAGGGGAACAGACAAGTTGCTGTCGTTTTGTTCTTCAGTCTAGTTGTGG
>NW_017732085.1:68539-86691 GCF_001890085.2 Hipposideros armiger
TTGAGCTGTTGTTCAGCATCTTAGCTGCAGAGGGCAGTGTCACTGGCCCTCATATGTGGGATCCGAACCGGGGCCCTCTGGCATCCCAAGCAAGTTCTTAACCATCACGCCACTCGGCCGGCCCTCCTCTAACTTCTTCACGTTCTGCAACGGCAGCTTTCAGTTTGGCAACAGAGTCTAAGATCTTTTTACCTTTGTCAGGCAATTTGCAAATGAATTTTTCGTTGCGCAAAAGTCTCTCCTGGTGCCTCAACATCTCCCGCAGCTCCGCCAAACTCCGCTGCCCCAAACCTTCGGGAGCTTGGGGCTCGAAGCCGCGGGGCTGCGAGGACATTCTGCGGGGGCTGCGGCTGGCGAGGCGGCGGGCACTCGGCTTCCTCGGCAGCTCCCGCTGCTAGCACCGGATCCGCGGCTGGCGGGGACTGCAGAGCACGAGCGGGGAGCCGCCATTTTCCCAGAAGGACAGCGCTACCTTATCTTTTGAATGGCTGATTCAGTTCTCTGCTTCATCTAATCCATTGTTAATTCCCTGTAATGTATTCTTCATTTCTGTTATTGTATTCTTTATTTCTGACTGGTTCTTTTTTATGTTTCCTATCTCTTTGTTGAAGTTCTCCCTGAGATAATTGAGTATCCTTATAACCAGTGTTTTGAACTCTATATCAGGTAGATTGCCTGTCACCATTTTGTTTAGTTCTTTTTCTGGAGCTTTGTTCTGTTCTTTCATTATGTTTCTTTGTATCCCCATTTTGGCTGCCTCCCTGTTTCTATGTTGTTTCTATGTATTAGGTAGGGCAGCTATGTCTCCTATTCTTAGTAGAGTGGCCTTATGTAGCAGGTGTCTTATGGGACCCTTTGGCACAGTCTCCTGAGTCACCTGAGCTGGGCGCTCCAGAATGTGTCCCTTATGTGTGCTGTGTGTGCCCTCCTGTTGTAGTTGAGACTTGGTTGCTGTATGAAAGTCACTAGGAGGGATTGATCCTCAGGCTGATTGGTTGTGGGGAACTGGCTGTGACTACAGTAGAGGAGCTATTGTGCAGGGGCTTACCCTACAGAGCAGGGTTCACTTTAGCAGGGCTCTGGTGACTGCCAACTCTGTCCTTTGGGTATGACTTTTGTAGAGGTAGTTGGATGGTGCTCTAGTGTGGTGTGGAACTGTCCACCAGCTGTGTTGGTTCTGGGGCTTCTTGAAGGGTTCTGTTGCAGGCTAAGGTCATACACTGCTTGTGCCTTGTGCCTGGGGCCACTTGGTATGAGCAACAAATCTGCAGATGGCCATTACCCATGCTAGGCTTGGAGATGTCTCGGAGGCCACATTGCAAACCAAAGCTGGATGCCACTAGTGCTGAGCTTGGGGCGGCTCGGCAAGAGGTATGGGACATACCAAAGCCATATACTGCTTGCTTCAGTTTTGAAAACCTTTGAGAGTTTCAGGATTGTTCACAGCATGAGCCAACACAGGCCATTAGTATGGAAAAGCCACTAGAAGCAACTTCGGTAGGTCTGCAAGTAAGGTGGGACAAGTTCTCAGGGAATCAGCAAGGTAATCCAAAGGTGTTAGCCAGGTTGATGGAGACCCAGGTATGGTGGCCGCCTGCCTCTGCACATGGGGAAGAGGGAGGGCTCAACAAAGAAACAATGGATTCTACCAGCACCTCTGTCTGGAATAAAGCTGCCCCTCCAGCCTTCACCCTGAAATCAGAAAACTCAGTTCCTCCCCATATGTCCCTGGTGCCTTTCAAGCTGCCGCCCAGTGGTGAAACTCAGAGAAAGTGAGTCCATCAACAAGTAAATCCATGTGCAGGCCATTTAAGAGGAATGCCTGGGACTTCTAGCTGCCCTCTATCTCACCCAGCCACAATCTCCACTGTTTTTCACAGCCAGAAGTTACTGGGATTTCTTTTTCCAACACTGGCCTGGGCTAGTAAGCCTGTTGTGGGGCTAGGACACCTCATTCCTCAGGGGAGTATCTCTGCAGCCAAGATGGCCCTTTTGATTTTTAATGGTCACACATGGGTATGTGACCAGCTCATTCTGCTTCTCTGCCCCCTCCTACCAATTTCAAGGTGGCTTCTTCTGTATGTCCTTAGTTGAAGGACTTCAGTTCAGCTAGACTTCAGGTGATTCTCAATGATGGTTGTTCTGTAGTTTAGTTGTAATATAGATGTGGTCATGAGAAGGGGTAAGCACAGCATTTACCTACTCCACCATGTTGACTGGAAATCAAACGTTTTAGAATGCAGTTTTTAGGGACTTTTTATGCATCTAGATGTTTCCTTTCAGAATATGCTGTTTTATAAACTCCTCTTTATTTATCATGCATATTTTGTATGCCCTTCATATTTTTCAACATTTTTCATTGTCATAATATTGCATACATATTTAATTTTTGTAGTTCATGATTTTTAAATATTCTATTATAAACATTTTTACATATACAAAGTAAACAGAATAATAAACCCTGATGTAGTCATCACCCAGCTTCAACAATTATAAGCATTTTGCCATTCTTATATCATTTATAATGCTACCTGCTTCCCACACCCACTAAGATTTTCATTTTTTTAGGTAAAAATCATATATATTGTAATGCCCACAGCTTAATTATACAATTTTGAAAAATTGATAAATCAGTGTAACCCACATTCTCATCATATTGAACATTCATCATCTCCCTGAAAATGCATTCAGTACTATTCACCAGAGACAGTCATTGTGATTTTTTTCAACTTAAATTAGCTCTGTTCCAGCACTTCATATACGTGGAATATGTTGTCTTTTGTGTTGGCTTTTTTCACTCAACATAATGTCTGTGAGATTTATCCATGTTGTAAAATTCACTAGTAGTTTGTTCCTTTCTGTTCAGGAGTGAAAAAGGTCCATTGTATGATGAATGCACCACAATTTGTTTAGTCGTTGTCCTGATGATAGGCATTTGTGTTGTTTCCACTTTGGGACTATTGTAAATAAAGCTGCTATGTTTTCTTCTACAAGTCTTTCTGTGGACACATATTTAAAGTTCCTTTGGATAAATACCTAGGAGTGGAATTGCTGTTTAAAGGATAAGTAAATGTTTAAATTTGTAAAATAAAACTGCAAAACTTTTTTTTAAAGTGGCTGGACCTGTGCACTTTCTCACTAGAAATACAAACATGAGTGTTCTGGTTTCGCCATGTCCTCACCAACAGCTGGTGTTAATGTGTCTTTTTTAACTTTAGCCATTTTAGTAAATGTAGTCTTAATTTGCATTTTGCTAATGACTAAAGATGTTGATTACTTCTTCATTTGCTTATTGGCCAATCATATCTATCTCTGTAAAGTCTCCCAGCATTTCACACATTTTTTTAAATTGGGGAATTGGGGAAGGGAACAGTGTTGCGGAATTGGGGAAGGGGAACATTGTGTTTTTCCAGGACCCATAATTCCAAGTCAAGCTGTTATCCTTCAGTCTTAGTATCTTAGTTGTGGAGGGTGCAGGCTCAGTTCCAAGTCCAGTCGCCACTCACAATCCAGCTGCGGGGGGGGTCTGAGGGGGGGAAGGGGAGGCATGCAGCCCACCATCCCATGTGGGAGTCAAACTGGCAAGCTTGTTGTTAAGAGCACGTGCTCTCATCAGCTGAGTCATCCAACCGCCCCTTGGCAGCTCAGTGGCAGCTCAGCTTGGGCGCAGCTCACTAGCCCATATGGGAATTGACCTGGTAACATTGTTGCTCAGAGTTCATGCTCTTAGCCAACTGCACTACCAGGCCGGCCCAACACATTTTTGAGTTGTCTTATTTTTGTTGGTTTGTGGGAGGGAGTTCATTGTCAATGTATGTATTGCAAATACTTTCAGTCTACTCATTCTCATTTTAACAGTATCTTTTGATAAGCAGTTTTTAATTTTACCAAGTCAAGTTTAGCAGTTTTTATTTAGCATTAATTTTTCTGTATCTTACCCAACAAATCTTTGTCTATTCCATATCACAAAGATATCCACTTATGTTTTCTTCTAAAAGCTTTATGGTTTTAGATATTATAGTTAAGTATATGTTTAAATCCCAGTCCTTTTTTGTGTATGGTATAAGGTAGGGGACAATGTGCATTTTTTTCTAACATGGACCTCCAGTTGTTCTATCACTATTTGTTTTTTTAAAAAATTCCATTAAATTACTTTGTCACCTTTGTTGAAACCCAATAGACCATATAAATGTGGGTCTATTTCTGCTCTCAGTATTCCATTTCATTGATTTATTTGCCTGTCTTTATGTACCACACTCTTAATACTATAATTTTACAGTGAGTTTTGAAGAAAAGCAGTGTAAGCCCTTCAAGTTTGGTCTTCTTTACCAAGATTCCATTAGACATTTTAGGTCATTTGCATTTCCATATGAATTTTAGAACCAGCTTATCAACTTCTATGAAAATGGCTTCTGAGATGACAATTGTTATTGCATTATACCCATAGATTAATTATGAGAAATGGACACCCTAACAATATTGAAGTTTTTCATGTTATATCTTTACATTTATTTAGGTCTTCTTTAATTTCTCTCAGCTATATTTCATAGCTCTCAGTATAAAGGTTTTCACATCTTTCTATTTCTAAGTATTTTGTGGATTTGGATTCTATTGTAGATGAAATTTTTAAATTTCATGTTCCAATTATGTTGTTGTTCTTAGTATATAGTAATATGATTTCTTTTTTATATGGACTTTGTATCCTGAGATCTGGCTAAACTCATGTATTAGCTCTAGAATGCTTTTAAAATTATTCCTTAGTATTCTCTACATAAACAATTATGTTATTTGGGAATACAAAAACAATTTTACATTTTCATTCCAGTCTTTACACTTTCCTTTGTTTGCCTTATTGCAATGGTTAGGACCTCAAGTGTAATGTTGAAGAGAAATGGTGAGAACAGACATCCTTGCCTTGTGACCAATGTTAGGAAGTTTTCAGTGTTTCACCATAAATGATGATGTTAGCTGCAGGATTTTAATGAATGTCCCATTATTAGAAGTTGGTTTCTATTTCTAGTTTGCTAGAGTTGGGTTTTTTTTTTCATACATAGATATTAAATTATTTCAAATGCTTTCCTGCATCTACTGAGGTGATTATACTATTTTTCTTTAATATGTTAACGTGGTGAATTGCACTGATTATCAAATGTTAAATCAGCTTTGCATTTTGAGGATAAATCTCACTTGATCATGACATATTATTAGTTTCCTACATCATTGTCTAATATTTTTAAAGCTTTATTGCATCTATATTTATAAACAATATTGACCTAAAATTTTCTGGTGTTATATTTTATCTGTCAAATTTTGTATCATGGTTGTGTTGGCTTCAAACAAGTCACTGAGTTTTTTTTTTCTTCCTCTATATTCTGAAAGAGCTTGTATTAAATTGCTATTATTATCTTGCTTACATGTTTTAAAGAATTCACAAGTAAAGTAATCGATTCCTGGAGTTTTTTTTTGTGGGGACACTTTTAGTAACCATTTCCATTTATTTACTAGCTACCACTATTCAGATGTTTTTGTTTGTTTCTTCTGTTAGTCTTTTAAATTGTGTTTTTCAAGGAATTTGTCCATTCCATCTAAGTTGTCAAATGTGTTGTTATAACACTGTTCATAATATTCCCATTTGTAATTTTGATGTAGTTTCTGTAACAGTATTCCCACTTCTATAGCTAATATTAATAACTTGCATTTTCTCTATTTCTTGCTATGAATTTATTAATTTTATTAAACTTTTCAAAGAACCACGAATTATATAGAAGTTTATTGTTTAACTTCCAAATATTTGAGGATTTTCTAGATCCTTATTGTCATTCTAACTTAATTCCATTGTGGTCAGAAGAATACTCTACAAAACTTTAAATGTTTTATAATTTGCTGAGATGATTTTGGGCCCAGGATCTGGTCCTTCTTGGTGAACATTCAACTTGAACTTGGTATAGTGTTCTATAAATATAAATTAGGTAAAGGTAGCTTGTGGTGTCACTCAGAACTACTTTTTCTGTTAATGAGTAAAGCATGTTAAAAGAGCCAACTAAGATTATGGATTTGTTTACTTCTTCTTTAAGTTATATCAGATATTACTTCATGTATTTTGAAACTCTGTATATACATTTATATTTGTTAAGTATTCCTGATGTATTGACCCTTCTTTCATCACGATGAAATAATCCTCTTTATTTTCAATAAATCTCCTTAGGTATCTTGAAGTCTAAATAGCTTGATATTAACCCAGCCACTCCAGTTTTCTCATGATTAATGTGTAGTGGGTTTAAATAGTGTCTCCCAAAAATTCATGTCCACTTGGAACCTCAGAAGATGGCCTTATGTGGAAATACAGTCTTTGTAGATTATAATTAAGATAAGGATAAAGATGAGATCATACTGGGTCCTAAATCCAATGAGACTGATTTATAAAAGACAAGAGAACTCACGGAGACACAGGGAAGGAGGCAAGTAAAGACAAAGGCAGAGGCTGGAGTGATGCTGCCATATGCCAATGATCTCCAGGAGCCACCGGAAGCTGGAAGAGGAAAGGAAGGATTTTTTAAGGGAATGTGGCCCTGCCAACACCTTTATTGGTCTGGATTCTCCAGAACTGTGAGAGAATAAATATCTGTTGTTTTAAGCTTGTTAGCTTATGGTAATTTGTTATTGCAGCATTAGGAAACTAGCACACCATCACATACATTTTTCCTTCTTTTTACTATCAACCTATTTGTGTCTGAATTTAAAGTGTGTTCTTTATAAACAGAATAAAGTGGGGTCTTTTCTTTTTTATCCATTCTGACATTCTCTGCCTTTCAATTGGAAGGTTTAGTCCTATTACATTTAACTATAAAAATGATCAGTCATTTTGCTGTTTGTTTTCTATTTAATTCATTTCTTGATTTCTCTCTGTTCCTTCTTTGGGCTTACTTGAAATTTTTTTTTATATATTTCAATTTTATTCTTCTATTAGTTTTTTAGGTATCCTACTTTTCATTATTTTTCCGTGGCTGCTCTAGGGCTGCTTTGCACGATATGGTTTCCACTAGCCACATGTAGTGATTTAAATTTAAAATTTAAGTTAATTAAAATTAAACAAAATTAAAATTTAGTTTTCCAGTCACTATGCCCACATTTCAAGTACTCAATAAGTATGTGAGATTAGTGGCTACAATAAGGGACAATGCAGATATAGAACATGTCCATCAGTGCATAAAATTCTATAGGTAACTTATTACAATCTACTTATAGTTAATATTATACTACTTTACATAAAATATTGGGACTTTGTGAGAGAATAGTTCCTTTACACACCGCATTGTTTGTAACATGTTCATACATGTCATATTTATTTATTTTTAGCAGAACATTTTAATCTATTTCAAGCATGTATTCTTTTTTTTTTAATTGGGGAACAATGCATTTTTCCAGGACCTATCAGCTTCAAGTAAAGTAGTTGTTTCAATCTAGTTGTGGAGGGTGCATCTCAGTGGCCCATGTGGGGATCAAAACAACAACTTTGGTGTTGTGAGCAGTTGCGCTCCAACTGAGTTAACCGGCCGCCCCTATGTCATTTTTATTTAAAACTCATTATCATTCTATTTTCAGATCCATAATCATTCTTTGATATTAAAATTGCTTATACGATGCAATGATTTGTGAATTAAAAATCATCCTGGATTAAAGACAAAACATTAAATTCAACTAACTGATATATAAATATTAAATATTTTATTTTAATTTATCCTATACATCTAATTTTTTTATAATTGATATGCATTTACAAGTGTTTGAAAGAAACTGAAATGTTAGCAAAATGGGTAGAGCATTTTTTCCTACAATTCTTTTAATAGAATACTAAGTTTTTTTCAGTTTATTATATAGTGTACCAATTGAGAACATTGTCTTCAGTTTCTTCTAAGTAAACCCTTAAATGTAAGTGAATTCTCTTTTAGATACATTTTATTTTAATTTATGTACTTAATTTTAAAAAATCTGTCCAGCAGCAACTTGTTCCCCTTCCTCGATTCCCCAATGCTGTTCCCTTTCCCCAATTCCCCAATTTTAAAAAATATCTGTCCTGTATTTGTTTCTATTTTCAGCCAACTTTAATACACACACACACACACACACACACACACACACACACACGTCAGGCAATTAAGTTAGCGAACTCATCCTAGACAAAGTGCTACATACCTAATTACTGAATATCACTACGGTCACCTTTAAGTACTCCCCTAGAGAAGCTATGCACTGATGCCAGTGCCTAATCCACCCTTCAAAGCAATTTTGGAACTCATTTTCTGGAATGGCAATCAGAGCTGTCGTCGTGTTACCCTTGATGTCCTGAATGTCATCAAAATGTCTATCTTTCAATATTTCCTTTATCTTTGGGTAAAGAAAGAAGCCACTGGGGGCCAGATCAGGTGAGTAGGGAGGGTGTTCCAATACAATTATTTGTTTACTGGCTAAAAACTCCCTCATGGACAGTGCTGTGTGAGCTGGTGCATTGCCGTGATGCAAAAGCCGTGATGAATTGTTGGCGAAAAGTTCAGGTCATCTAACTTTTTCATGCAGTCTTTCAGCACTTCCAAATAGTAAACTTGTTTAACTGTTTGCCCAGTTGGTACAAATTCATAATGAATAATACCTCTGATATCATAAAAGGTTAGCAACATTGTTGCAACAAGTTCAACAACTTAATTGTCAGAGTTCATAAACAAAATGTCATCCATCACATGTGATAGTGGTTGATAAAGTTTAGCAAATAAGTTATAACAGAAAAAGAATCGGTATGTATCCTTCAGGTCTCAGTTCAAATATCCCTTCCTTTGAAAGGCCTTGTCTGTATTATATACAAACACCCTTCCTGCCCAATTTAAATTGAAGCTGCCCTTATTACTTCTCAGAGAACCCTATTCTTTCTCTTAATGGAACCTGTATAATTTGCAATGCATAATATATATATTGATTTACATTTATATGGTAGATCATATTTCTACCTCACTAGTGTATAAACTCCACAAGGACCCATGTCTTTTGTCTCACCCAATACCAACCAGAATGCCTAGCACATTGTAGGTGCTTGATAAATATTAAATAAATGAATGGATAACTGGAGGGTGGGTGCATGACTGAATAGTGAAAATGACAGCGATATTTAGTAACTTTTTCTGTTTTCTCAGGTAAGATTTTCTATAGTTCTCCTTTCTCCTACTACTCAGAGATCTAATAGTACAGCATAATTTTCGCAATAATTTAAGGATAATGTTCCGTCCAAAACATTACATGGTATATTCATGTTATTAACAGAGCCCTAACATAAATGTGAATTATAGATCTCCAATTTCTTTATTTAAAATTTTAATCAAATGTAATGTTTATACCAAGTGCTGACTGATACAGTGTAAACTGTGTGACATGCTATTTTTCATTAAACTGCCCCATCTCTTGTGTTAATGAAACTTATATTAGATATTTTAATCTACCAGTTATAATATTCACATCAGTTTGCTCGAAATTAAGGAACACATGTTATAGCAGAGTTCTTAAAAGCTATTGAAATTTTCATCCATTGCAAAAGCTCTATAAGATAATGGACATGAAGTGGGAGATAACCTAGAAAGTGGGGCTCTCTGGCAGATTTGTGTCCTTAAGAAGCCGGGAGAGAGGGCACTCGTCTGAATTTGCCTCTTTCTCTCTGCACTATACATGTCGAGGATTAAAAAATAGGCTATTTCATATTCTCAGCAAATACAAATAGTATATGACAACTACATGTGCTCATTTTCGATTTTTTAATGTGTGGTAATTGTTGAAAATGATGTCATGGATCTCCTGATGTAGAGATTTTTTCAAGATCCAAGGTATAATAGTATTAAGGTAGGGATCAAAAGTGTACAGAAGTGTGTGCTTGTGTGTTAGATGTAAGTGAGCTTAAAAACGAAGCGGCCAGATGCAGACCTCTCTGCAGGTAATATATTCAGGAATGCAAGATCTTAAAACTAGCATCTTTATCCCTTCCCCGCCTTTCCGTTCTTATTTACCACTGTCCCAAAATGAAAACCACAGCGGTTTTGTAAGTGCTGTAATGGGTGGTGACAACACCATCACCACCACTGCGGCACTGTCCACAGCTGCGCGCCGGGCGCCGGGCGCCGGCAGCGGAATTTACGGTATCCAAGTCCCGCACGCGCGGTTTCTTGGGTGTCGGCACAGGCGTTGATATTTACGGTAACTAGACTTGGATCGGTGGCGGTATTTACAGTAATGTGGACTAGCCAAGGCTGAGGTATTTACGGTCACGGGAGCCGACCGTTGCTGCCGTATTTACGATAAAGAGAGCCGCTTGGGTGGCGATATATACGGTAAAGGGGGCTGGCCTGGAAGGCGGTATTTACGATAAGGAGGGCCGGGCTCGCGGAGGCCTGTTGGCGCGGCCGGCTCTCGGCGTTATCAGGTGACCTCCAGCCCTGGCAGCCGCCACCCCCTGCGCCCAGCGGAAAATGCAAAATGGCCCTTCAGGGCAGTGAAGGGCCGTGGCCCTTGGTTCGGGCCGGCTGCAACCCCGCCCTGGGTCCAGGTGCAGTCCCCTCCCGCCTCGGAGCCGGGGCCCCGGCCTGAGCCTGGCGCCAGTCGTCCCCGCGTCCCGCCGCGTTCCTCGCGCTCGCGCCGCGCCCACATGGGTCTGTGCTACAGCCTGCGACCGCTACTCTTCGGGGATCCGCAGGATACCCTTTGCGCGGGCTCGGAACCGCTCGCGGAGGGCGCGGGGCAGGGCCTGGCCCTGGCCCCGGCCCCGGCCCCGACGGCTGGAGGAGACGCGGCTGGGACCCAGCTCCCTCTGGGCGCCGGCGGGAGCCTGGCGTGCGCGCGGCCCAAAGCAGACCCAAAGAAAGAGCGGCGGCGACCGGACCAGCTGCGCGCTGAGGAGCGCGAGGCCCAGCGGGAGGCGAGGAAAGTCAGCCGGAGCATCGACCGCATGCTCCAGGAGCAGAAGCGGGACCTGCAGCAGACGCACCGGCTCCTGCTCCTGGGTAGGTGCAGTCGGCGCGTGGAGCGCACAAGCTCAGGGCGGGGAAACTCGCGCCGCTCCGGCGGGCTCTCGGGACATCCACGTCTGGGAGGGAAGGGCCGCTGTCATCCCCGCACGGGGTAGGCGGGATACAGGGCGGTTTGTCAGTCTTAAATCCTGCTCAGAATGATTTTTACCCTGACAACACTTACTTCTGTGATTTGGTGGAGAACACACTAACCGGTGATTTTGCTCTTTTCCACACCTTGCGGTTTTGGCTGCTCGTTCACTTATTACTAATTAATGCGCTTCTCTGAGAATTTCCTCCCCTCAATTGATTTATTTCCACAGTATGTAATCCACAGGGATGGCTAACTCGAGCATCTCATTTCCTGCAACAGTAATAGTCATGCTGCACTTTAAGAACACAAATGAAAGGAGATTTATACGGTCTTTTAGCTTGACCACAAAGCTTTTACTCCAATCACAGAATAATAGCAGAGTTGTCAGTAGGTGTGGCTTGTTACCTTTGGAGAAATAACTTCAACTGCTGAAGATATGGCACTTCTGTTTCATTGAATAAGTTCAACCCTGGTGTTCTCAGAATGTTTGCTCTTTCAGAAGCAGAAAAGCGAGGCAGGCTCCCCAGAGCTGTTCGTGTGCTAACTGCATGCAAGAGAGTGGGTACAAAATCACCAGCGTTTTTAAAGTAATAATTAACTACATGATTTGCCAGTATTTATTTTAGAGCTTCAGCTGTAGCAAGCATAATAGTCCCTCTATGAGTTAACAACTGAAAAACAGTTTCCACGCACTCTATTGTAGAATCAAAGAAAAAAAATCATGAAACCTTGGTTCTACTGGTTGCCTTTTAACTTTTAAGGCCACCAAAAAAAAATTAAGGTGTGGGCTTTTGACCCAAATTTTGTGATATATAAGGACAAATAGTTGTTCACTTCTGCTCTCTGCTGTGTATAGGGCAAGAATCTATTCCATGACATAAGATCCCTGCTTATAAATGAATGTGACTTTTATTTAAGATCTATAGAACAATCAAATCTTCAAAGTGCTCACCCACTGCAAGAATAAATAATTAAAACAACACAAACATAGATTCTGTATCCTAGTGAAATACCTGAATTCTAAGATAAAAGAAATTTTGGGGGAGAAACAAAGAAGAAAAATAAAATAAACAAGCAGTTTGCCTAAAGGAGCAGCAGACTAGATCAGAAGCAGAATTCTCATCTATAGTGCTAACTTATAGAATAATACAGAGCAATGTTTTCAAAGGTCTGAAAATAGAGAATTGTAATCCTAGAATTTCATGTCATTAAACCATTCTTTGCATGTGAGAGTAAAGTAGATTTTCAGATATGCAAGTGCCTAAAGTATCATTAGCCACATATTTTCCTGAAAAGAAATTAATTAGTTATTATTCCAGCCAAATTTTTAAAAAATGTATCAGATTAAAATAACTCAAAAAGGAGAGGATTGTGGTCTCAATAAAGAGAATAAAATAAGGTCTAGAGTTGTGGTGATATAATGTTTCAATGTGATTGTGCAGTTGAGCAGAAGTATTTTAAAAAAATAAAATGTGTGAAGCAGAAGATGTTTGAGATATATAAAATTTAATAAACTTACAATTCTGTGAAAGAGATGGAGATAAGATCTAAAGAATGGACTGGTGAACTCCAAAGAGACAACTTCTTGTAACACATGTTGAAAGACTCTCCTTTAAAGACCTTATCTCATAGCCTAATACAGCTTGTATAGCAACACCATATCTGCAATGACAATGAATCAAATGACACAAACTTTGGAGGGAAAGTGTATCTTCCACCCAATGATGTCAACAGTAAAACACTGTTTTATCAGATGGACATTGTTTATCAGCTTTTGTGTAGATTTGAATTAAACACAGAAAGGTTCTTGGTTTTGTTAGGATTTAGAATTAATTTAACTGAAAATCATTGAAGCAGAAGCCTGATTTACAGACCATTAATATCCTCAAATGCTTGCTTCTGCTGCCACTGTGTTTAATAGCCATTTATCTCACTCACAGACCCCATTCACTTATTTATTCTGAAAATGTACATTGGAGGACAGAAAACTCATAGGTTCAGAAAGAACACTCTTGCTTCAGGGCCCTTTTTTACTCCATGCTCACTAATCTTAGGCTACTCCCATCTTCCAAGATGATATATTTTCCAGGAAACCTGCCCAGCATCCTCCAGTGGGAATAAATGTTTAATTCCCTTTTGTTGATGTGGGTTTATATTTGCACCTCTCGTATAGCACATTGTTACAGTCAGCATGGCTTCATTAGTGCCTTCATATGCTCTGAATTCTCCATGAGTCCATCCCGATGACCTGAGCTTTGTTTCCTACACAAGCTAAGACCTGTGTAACCTGCACAGTGCTAAGAGCAGAAGCATCTGGGAGCCACCATAACAATGAGGAGTTCATGGCAAGAGTGGAATAGTCCCATTTTTACTTTCAGATGGAACATTCTTTCAGGCATGGTAAAATCCAGGGGTTGCAGGAGTGGGATGGAGATAAGATGAACGTTCAGTTAGAAGGCAGCAGATCCAGAATGGCTTCTGTATTTGGAACTGGAGCAGTGGTGAGGGAATGTGGTTAGAGAAGTGGTCAGATGACTGCATGTGGAGGATTGACTGTGGGGAGGAATTCTCAGGTAACTCTCACACCTGGAGCATAAGCTGTGTATTTGTCAGGTAAAGCTGCCATAACAAAATGCCACAGACTGAGTAGCTTAAACAACAGACATTTATTTTCTCACAGTTCTGGAGACTCGAAGTCTAAGATTGAGGTCTAACAGGATTGGTTTCTGGTGAGGCCTCTCTCCTGCCACAATTGAGTCCAACATTCATGTAAGAGTGTATGCCTTATCTAAAAGAGACAGTGCATCCTAGCTTTATTCCATTGTTGCCTTGTGAGAATGCAAACCCAATGTTGCAAGGTCTTCTGAATTTCCAGAATAAAACAGAAATACCCATTTTCATTTGAAACCTACATATTTTTAAGCATTGGCTTAAATTAATAAAGCACAATCTATGTGACTGATGCAGTCCACAGGCTGTATCTTATCTCTGATCTACCTTAAGCCATACAGATATTTTCTGCAGGCTGTGCACTGAGCTCCAGGGACAGCAGCCCTGGGTCAATGCTAATTAAAAGCACAATTGACAAGACTCGGTGTGAGATCAAAATATTTATCCAAACACATATTGCAAGCAAGCTACAATACATTCACCATTCTTCAGGTGAATTTTTCTGCTACTGAGCTCATGGAGTTACAGTAGATGCCACTGATTTTTCTTCCATGTCATTTGTTGACTGTGATATAAATCCCCTGTTCATGATTAGGAAGAGTCATCATGTACCACCTGACTATTCATTTGATATTATCCTTTTTCTAGATAATTATTCAAATTTAAAATGGGTAGGATTCATGTTCTTTGCTTTATTCATTTATTTCCTGTTGTACTTTTTGTGTGTTTGATATTTCTCTGATAGGAATACATGTTTTGAGAAGGAACAATCTCTTTGGGACAGTTGTTACTCCTTTTCTTTTGTATTTGGCTATTACTATAAAACAGAATGCTGGCATGACTTCCTCTGAACACTTTTTTTTTAATGTCTCTTTTTCTTTTTTTAATTAAATTTATTGAGGGTGACAGTGCTTAATAAAATTACATAGGTTTTAAATGTACAATTCTATAGTATATCATCTATATATCACATTGTGTGTTCATCACCCAGAGTCAGTTCTCCTTCCATCACCATATATTTGACCCCCTTTACCCTCTTCTACCATCCTCCTTCCCCCTTTACCCTCTGGTAACCACTAAACTGTTGTCTGTGTCTATGAGTTTTTCTTTCTTTATTTGTTTGTCTTGTTTTTTGCTTTCAGTTTTATATTCCACATATGAGTGAAGACATATTGTTTTTGACTTTTTCTGTCTGACTTATTTCACTTAGCATAGTAATCTCAAGATCCTTCCATGTTGTCACAAATGGTAGTATTTAATCTTTTCCTATGGCAGAGTAGTGTTCCATTGTGTATATATACCACATCATCTTTATCCAATCATCTATCAAAGAACACTTTGGTTGTTTCCATTGTCTTGGCCACTGTAAATAAAGCGACAATGAACATCAGAGTATGTATATCTTTATAGATAAATATTTTCAGATTTTTTGGTTACTTCCCAAGAGACGGATTGCTTGGTCATATGATAATTCTATTCTTAATTTTTTGAGGACAACCTGTAGCGGCTGTACCAATCTGCATTCCCGCCACAGTGTATGAGGGTTTTTTTTCTCCACAGCCTCTCCAACACTTGTTATTATTTGTCTTGTTGATGATACCCATTCTAACAGGTGTGAGATGATATCTCCTTGTAGTTTTGATTTGCACTTCCCTAATAGCTATTGAGGTTGAGCATTTTTTCACATATCTGTTGGCCATTTGAATATCATCTTGGAGAAGTTTCTGTTCATGTCCTCTGCCAATTTTTTAATTGGATTGCTTTTCGTTTTGTTGAGTTGTATGAGGTCTCTATATATATTGGATGTTACCTCTTATCAGAGGCGTTGCTTGCAAACATCTCCTTTTCAATTGGTTCTCTCTTTATTTTGTTGATGGTTTCCTTTGCTGTGCAGAAGCTGTCTAGTTTGATATAATCCCATTCATTTATTTTACTTTTACTTCCCTTGCCTTTGCAGTCAAATTTACAAAAACCTCTTTGAACCCAAGGTTCAGAAGAAAGCAGAAGAAAGTTTGTTGTTTCAGGTCTTATGTTTAGGTCTTTGATCCATTTTGAGTTAAATTTTGGCACACGGTGACAGATAACAGTCTAGTTTCATTATTTTGCTTTCCAATTTTCCCAGCACCATTTATTGAAAAGGCTTTCTTTTCTCCATTGTATGTTTTGGGCTCCCCTGTTGAAAATTATCTGTCCATATTTATATGGGTTTGTTTCTGGGTTTTCAATTCTATTCCATTAGTCTGTGTGTCTGTTTTTCTGCCAGTGCCATGCTGTTTTGATTATTGTTTCTCTGTAGAACAAACTGAAGTCATGGAGTGTGATGCCTCCAGCCTTATTTTTCATTCTTAGGATTGCTTTGGCTACTCCAGGTCTTTTGTGATTCCATACAAATTTGATGATTTTTTTGTTCTGTTTCATTAAAAAATGCCATTGGGATTTTGATAGGGATTCCATTATATCTGTATATTGCTTTGGATAATATGGCCATTTTGACTATGTTAAATCCATAAATGTGAAATGTTTTTCCATTTTTTTGCATCTTCTTCAATTTCTTTTTAAAATGTCTTATAGTTTTCAGTGTATAGGTCTTTCACATCCTTTGTTAAGTTTATTCCTAGGAATCTTATTCTTTTTGTTGCAATTGCAAAAGGAATTGTTTTTTAAATTTTTTTTTGAGATTTCATTGTTAGTAAATAGGAATACAATGGATTTTTGTACATTGATTTTGTAGCTGGCAACTTTACTGTATTTGTTTATGGTTTCTAATAGCTTTTTGGTGGAGTCTTTAGGGTTATCTTATAGGTATTTATCTATGTAAAGAATCATGTCAACTTCAAAAAGTGACAGTTTAACTTCTTCATTCCCAATTCGGATGACTTTTATTTCTTTCTCTTGTCTGATTGCTCTGGCTAGGACTTCCAATAATATGTTGAAAAGCAGTGGTGATAGGGAACAACCCTGTCTTGTTCCTGTACATAGAGCAAACGGCCTCAGTTTTTCACTGTTAATTATGATATTAGCTTAGGGTTTGTCATATATGACCTTTTATGTGTTAAGGTATTTTCCTTCTATACCCATTTTATTAAGTGTTTTAATCATAAATGGATGTTGTATCTTGTCAAATGCTTTTTCTGCATCTATTGATATAATCATATGCTTTTTATCTTTTATTTTGTTTATGTGGTGTATCACATTGATCGATTTGCATTTGTTGAACCATCCTTATGCCCCTGGGATGAACCCCAGTTGATCATGATGTATAATCTTGCTTATGCATGTTCTATTCGATTTGCTAGATTTTTGTTTAGGATTTTTGCATCTGTATTCATCAGCGGTATTGGTCTGTAATTTTGTGTGTGTGTGTGCTATCCTTACCAGGTTTTGGTATCAGGGCAATGTTGGCCTCATAAAATGAATTAGGAAGTATTACCTCTTCTTCAATATTTTTGAAGAGTTTGAGGAGGACAGGTATTAGATCCTCTTTGAATGTCTGGTAGAATTCACTAGTGAAGCCAACTAGTACTGGACTTTTGCTTTAGGGAAGGTTTTGGATGACTGATTCAATTTCCTTACTGTTGATCAGTCTATTTAGATTTCCCAGTTCTTCGTGATTCAACCTAGGAAGGCTATATGTTTCTAAGAACTTGTCCATTTCTTCTAGGTTATTGAATTTGGTAGCATATAGTCCTTCATAATATTCTATATGGTCCTTTGTATTTCTGTGGCATCTGTGGTAACTTCTGTTTCATTTCTGATTTTGTTTATTTGTGTCTTTTTCCTTTTTATCTTAGTGAGTCTAGCCAAGCGTTTGTCAATTTTATTAATCTTTTCAAAGAACCAGCTCTTTGTTGCATTATTTTTTTCTATTGTCTTTTTGTTCTCTATTTCATTTAGTTCTGCTCTGATTTTTATTATTTCCTTCCTTCTGCTGACTTTGGGTTTCATTTCTTCTTTTTTTAGTTCTTTATGTTGTAATGTTAAATTGTTTATCTTGGCTTTTTCTTCTTGTTTTGTTTTGTTTTTAAGATTTTAATGGGGAATTGGGAGAGGGGGACAGTGTTGGGGAATTGGGGAAGGGGAGCAGACAAGTTGCTGATCTTTGGTTCTTCAGTCTAGTTGTGGAGGACGTCACCTCACTGGCCCATATTGGTATTATCATTGCGTTCTTCCGGGTGAGGCAGATCGGTCGCCGGCCTCTAGACGGCCGCTCACAGTGGCTCTTGGCAGCTCACATCAGCTGCTGGCCGCTCACGCTGGCTGCTGGCCACACACAGTAGCTTATGGCAGCCCACTGCAGCAGGGGCTGCAGCCTATGCTGTCGCCGGCAACTCACAGCATCCCAGCTCCAG
>NW_017732085.1:88676-90314 GCF_001890085.2 Hipposideros armiger
AATTGGGGGATGAGAACAGCGCTGGGGAATTGGGGGAAGGGGAACAGACAAGTTGCTGTCCTTTTGTTCTTTAGTCTAGTTGTGGAGGACGTTGCTTCACTGGCCCAAGTTGGCACCATCATTGTGCTCTTCCCGGGCAAGGCAGATTAGTTGCCAGCTTCTGGATGGCCACTCACAGCGGCTGCTGGCCACTCATGCTGACTGCAGGCTACACACGGTAGCCCATGGCAACCCACTGCAGCAGGGGCTGCAGCCTACGCCAACACCAGCAACTCAAGGCAGCCCAGCTCCAGGTTGAGCTGTTGTTCAGCATCTTAGCTGTGGAGGGCAGTGTCACTGGCCCTCATGTGTGGGATCTGAACCGGGGCCCTCAGGCATCCCAAACCAGCTCTTAAACAACGTGCCACTCGGCCGGCCCAAATGAGTGTTTTATAAATTTGGGATATTAACCCCTTATCAGATCTATTGTTGGCAAATATCTTCTCCCATTCATTAGGCTGCCTTTTTGTTTTATTGATGATGTCCTTTGCTGTGAAAAAACTTTTAAATTTGATGTAATCCCATATGTTTATTTTTTCTTTTATTTCCCTTGCCCAAGGGGATAGATATCTCAGTAAAAATATTACTGAAGGTAATGTCTGCAAATTTACTCCTTATGTTTTCTTCTAGGAGTTTTATGGTTTCAGGTCTTACATTTAAGTCTTTAATCCATTTTGAAATTTTTCTCATATATGGTGTAAGTAGGTGGTCTATTTCATTTTTTTGCCTGTGTCAGTCTAATTTTCCCAGCACCTTTTATTAAATAGACTATCTTTACGCCAATGTAAATTCTTGCTTCCATTGTCATATATTAAATGACTATGTATGGGTGGGTTTATTTCTGGGTTCTCTTCTGTTCCATTGGTCTATGTGTCTGTTTTTTGTTTGTTTTTTTCTTGTTTGTTTGTTTGTTTAGCTGAGCCATCCTGCCACCTGTTGGCAACTCAGCGGCAGCTCAGCTTGGGCCAGGAATTGAACCATCAGCAATCCTGTTGCTCAGAGCTCGCACTTTTGAGTGAGCTCTTACCAACTGAGCCACTCGGCCAGCCCCTATCTGTCTGTCTTTAAGCCAGTACCATACTGTTTTGATTACTGTAGCCTTGTAGTATGATTTGATGTCAGGTAGCGTGATACCTCCCACTTTGTTCTTATTTCTCAAGATTGCCATGGCTATTCAGGGTCTTTTATGGGTCCATATAAATTTTAGGATTATATGTTCTATTTCTGAGAAAACTGTCCTTGGTAGTTTGATAGGAATTGCATTGAATTTATATATTGCCTTAGGTAGTATTGACATTTTAACTATATTAATTCTTATCCATGAACATGGTATGTATTTCCATTTATTTGTATCTTCTTTGATTTCTCTATTCAGTGTCTTATAATTTTCTGAGTACAGGTCTTTTACTTCTTTGGTTAAATTTATTCCTAGATATTTTATTGTTTTTGAAGCAATTGTAAATGGGATTGATTTCCTGATTTCTTCTTCTGAAGGTGTATGCAAATGCAACTGATTTCTGAATATTAATTTTGCATCCTACCATACTAAATTCATTTATCAGTTCTAACAGTTTTTTGGTGGAGTCTTTGGGATTCTCT
>NW_017732085.1:91469-111424 GCF_001890085.2 Hipposideros armiger
TTTTATTAATTTGGGTCCTCCCTCTCTTTTTCTTGGTGAGTCAGGCTAAGGGTTTGTCGATTTTGTGTATCTTTTCAAAAAACCAGCTGTTGGTTTCATTGATCTTTTGTTGTTTGTTTGTTTTTTTGGTCTCTATTTCATTTATTTCTGCTCTGTTCTTTATTATTTCCTTCCTTGTACTCCCTTTGGGCTTGTTTTGCTGTTCTTTCTCCATTTCTCTTAGGTGTAAAGATAGTCTGTTGATATGAGATTGTTCTTGTTTCTTTAGATAGGCCTGCATTGGTATGAATTTCCCTCTTAGGACTGCTTTTGCTGCATCCCATAGATTTTGGATTGTTCTGTTTTCATTTTCCTTTGTCTATGAGATAGTTTTTGATTTCTTCCTTGATCTCATTTTTGACCCACTTGCTATTTAATAGCATGTTATTCAGCCTTTATTTATTTGTGTGCTTTCTGGATTTCTTCTTATAATTTATTTCTAGTTTCATAGCATTGTGGTTGGAGAAGACGCTTGATATGATTTCAATCTTCTTAAATTTATTGAGACTTGTTTTGTTTTCTAACATGTGGTCTATCTTGGAAAATGTTCCATGTGCGCTTGAGAAGAATATATATTCTGTTGCTTTGGGGTGAAATGCTCTAAAAATATCGATTAAATCCAGCTGGTCTAAAGTGTTATTTAAGGCCACTGTTTCCATGTTGATTTTCTGTCTGGAGGACCTGTCCATTGGTGATAACAGGGTGTTGAAGTTCCCTACTATGATAGTGTTACTGTTGATCTCTGTTTTTATGTCTGTCAAAATCTGTTTTATGTATTTAGGTGCTCCTATGATGCGTGCATAGATGTTTACCTGGGTTATGTCCTTGGGAATCAATTCCTTTATTATTATGTAGTGCCCTTCTTTGTCTTTCTTTGTAATCTTCAATTTAAAGTCTATTTTGTCCAAAATAAATATTTTTACTCCAGCATTTCCTGCAATGCTGGCTTGGTGGTAATGAATTCCTTAAGCTCATTCTTTCCTGAGAAGCTCTTTATCTCTCCTTCAATTTTAAGTGATAGCCATGCTGAGTAGAGCAATCTTGGTTATAGGCCTTTATTTTGCATCACTTTGAATATTTCCTGCCACTCTCTTTTGGCCTGCAGAGTTTCTGTAGAAAAGTCAGCTGTTAGTCTTGTAGGAGTTCCGTTGTATGTAACCTGCTGTCTTTCTCTTGCTGCTTTTAGGATTCTGTGTTTGTCTTTAACCTTTGCCATTTTAAAGCTGATGTGTCTTGGTGTGGACCTGTTTGGGTTCAGCTTGTTTGGAATTCCCTACATTTCCTGTGCTTGTATGTTGATTTCCCTGACCAGGGTAGGGAAGTTTTCAGTCATTATTTCTTCAAATACATTCTCGATCCCTTGCTGCTTCTCTTCTCCTTCTGGTATTCCTATGATGAGAATGTTGTTGCACTTGATGTTGTCCCACAACTCTCTTAAACCATTTTCATTGTTTTTTGTTGTTGTTGTTGTTGTTGTACCAACTGGGTGATTTCTGCTATTTGGTCTTCCAAATCACTGATCCGGTCCTCTGCATCACCTAATCTACTGGTGATTCCTTCGAGTGTATGCTTCATTTCAGTTATTGTATTCTTTAGTTCTAACTGGTTATTTCTTATGATTTCTCTATCCTTTTTTATGTCCTCCCTAAGTTCCTTAAACATTCTTATCATCAGTTTTCTAAACTGTCTCTGAAAGGTTGGATACCTCTGTTTCATTTAGATCCATTTCTAGAGGTTTCTTCAGATCTGTTACTTGGGACATGTTTCTTTGTTTCTTCATTCTGGCTGTCACTTTGTGATTGCTTCTATGTATTAGATCACCTATGCCTCTCAGTTGTTGCTGGGTGCTCTTGTAGTATGTGTCCTTTATATTCACATTGCACAGTCTCTGTATTCTGTCCCATGTGTTTCAGAGGTGTTGCTGTTGATGTCTTTAATTGCTTTTGGCTTCAGAGGGATTGACCCTCAGCCTGATTAGCTGGGAGATTTAGCTCTTCTCACAGTGTATGAGATGCTGTGTGGAGGTTGACCCCCTCAGAGGAGGCTTGGCCACTGTGGGTTCTTTTGCCTGTGGAAAATGTCCTCTGAGATTGCCACTTGTAGGTTCAACCAGGTAGTACTCTGGTTTTGTCTAACACTGGCCTCTGGGTGTATTGGTTCTGGTGTTTCTTGGGCGGGGCTCCCACTCAGAGCCGTTTCAGACCTGCCAGTTACTGGTCCGTAGCTACCTGGTAGGTGCCTCAAGGCTGTACACAGTTGGCTACTGCCTGTGCTGGACCTGGGGTCATGTGGGGATTGTCTCTGTGTGAACTGAATCTGGCTGCCCCCTCTATTGGTCCTGAGGTAGTTTAAGAAAAGGCCCAGGACCCCCTAAGCCTGTTGCCACCTATCAAATGCTGGTAAGGCCAACCCATTGAAAGAGGCTCTTTAGGGACGTGTGTCTCACTATTTGACCCAGTGTTGAGGGTGCCTCTGCAGTGTGGCACAGGCTTGGCAGGATGGAGTTCAAGTGAGTTATATGATGTGATTGGTAGTTTTTTAAGGCGTTAATGCAGATTCAGGTCTTACACCAATACCTGGCCTGTGACCCGCTTGTATAGTGTCCCAAGGGCACTATAGCCAGCTTCCACCTCATGCTCACAGATTCATGAAAGCTGTACCTGAGTGGCTGTGGTGCAGGTTTGTGGTCACTGAACACCACGAAAATGACCCCAGGGCTCTGCAGACCACTTTCTGTTGTATAAAACCTTTTCCACAGTTTGTGAGTGTGTGACCAGTCATTACAACACCCCGATTGCCCCTGGCAATGCAGCTATAAGTGGGCGAGGTGGTGTTACAAGTGCGTAAAGGCTATAGTCAATAGTTTCTAAAAATTCAGTGTAGGCTTTGCTCCTAGACCAGTGCTAGGTCCACATCCACTTCATAAAACAAAAACAAAGCAAGGCACAAATACACTCCCACAGAAACTCGATAAGCAATGATCAGACAGGAGAAACAAAAGTATATAAAAGAGACACAAACACAAACACAAAAACAGGAGAACAAGACAGGAAAACAGTGACCATAGCAATATCCAGATAAACAAGTCTGAGAAACAATGACAACAACAACAAAAAAAACAGACAAAAGAAAAGGAAAAGGAACAAAAAGATGAAAAAGAAAGAAAATTAAAAAATAAAAAAAATAAAGAAAAATGGGGGAAGAAATAAGAAGGAAAAAAAAAGGAAAAAAGAGATTTAAAAAAAGGCTCTCTGCCTGCTTTAATCTGCAGAGCACTTGTTCAGCAATAGAGAGTCACTGGGCGACTCAGCACCAGCTATGATGGGGGGAAGGGCTCAACGCGTCATGTGCCGGCCTCCCTCTCAGGCTTGCAGTGAGCTTCCTGCAATTAGCTGCTAGGTGCTCTAGAACGGTGCTAACAACCAAAAATCCTCACAGGTTATTGCGGGCTGTCTGCTGCTGCAAAAAACTTTCTGTGGCCTGTGGAGGTGGAGGCCAGGCACCAGGGGCTCAGGGTGCCACCCCTGCCCCTTACACAGCTCTAGGTGGTCGGGGCAGGCTCCCAAGGCACCACGGGGTGTGGTCAATGGCCTCCACCAAGTCACAGCAGTGTGCACTCCTGCACCAGCAACTAGCCCACACAAATGCACCAGGAATGCCTCAGCCAGATCACGCAGGCACCCAGCTCCCGGACCAACACTCCCAGGAAAACTCCCAATCTCAGCTGCTCCCAGTCAGCTGCTCCCAGACCAAGCCGAGCAGCCCGACAGTCAATCGCTAGCCTGGCAACTTCGCATGTGCATTGTGGAAAGCAGGGACCTAAGGCAGCTAGTGCACTACTGCGTCTTAATGAGCAGCCTGTTGGAGCCAGAGCATGCCTGCCAGGCGTTTCCCTGGCTACACAGCACAAGCAGTGCAAGCAGTGGGGACCCAAGGCAACATGCGCATGCATGCACACATGCACGCCTGCGCCAATTCCACCAGACAAATGCAGTCCCCAACCTGACCTTCTGTGGGAGGGCCCAACCCTGAAAAAATGGCACCCTCCTGTACACTACTCGTGTGCAAGCTCCACACCAGGGGAACAATGGTCCCAAAACCTCCAGCTCCCATGCCAAAGCCACTCAGTTCAGTCCTTCCCCACAGGTTACTGGGTCCTACTCACACAGCTACTCCATCCACCAGGGACCGGGTGAGTGCTCACCAGCAAGCGAGTCCATGTGCCGGCTCCACTCGTTCTCCAGCTGCCCTCAGCCTCACCGAGTGAGCAAAGAGAGTCCTCACTAATTTCTACTGCCAGCTATTATGGAACTCCTCTTCCCAGCAAAGTAACCCTGGGCTGGTGAGCTCAGTGTGGGGCCATAGGGTCTCTCCCCCAACTGGAGAATCATCTCCACCACTGAGGTGTCCTCACAGGGCTCGCCCTCTCTTGTCTCCACCCCTTCTACCAGACTCGATGTGGCCTCCTCTTGAAGTGCTTCATTTAGAGGTTCTGTTCATCTAGTGTTCAGTGGACTTCCGAGGTTGAATGTTGTATAAATTATTTGTAATTTCGGTGTGATCCTGGGAGGCAGTTGGCACAGTGTCTGTCTGTTCCTCCATCTTACTGGAAGTCTCTGTCTTTTTTCTTAATGGTAATAAATTCAGTGACCAAGACAGCATTTTTTGAGATGTTCAGTAGATTTGAGCTGTGTGGACATCTGGGACATATCCTCATCAATTTGCTGCCTTCATTTGACCACAGCCTGTTGTAGCATCATGGCTATTAAAGTGAGTAGAAATCCCAGATACTGTGGTTGTGCCTTAGCTTTTCTAAAGTCACAAAAGCATAACACTTCCTCCCAGCCTTGTAAGAGGATGCAGTGGAGTTGTTGTGTTTTAGTAAAAACTTCTATAGCATTCTATTGTATATACTGTTACTACAATTTTATAGACTTGAAGCTCAATGATCTCAGTAAGAACTTCAACAAAGAGATAGAAAACAGAAAAATAAAAATAGAAAATTAAAAAGAACCAGTCAGGAAAAAAAGAATACATAACTGAAATGAAAAATACATTAGAAGGAATCAACAGTAGATTAGATGAAGAAGAGGACTGAATCAGCGATTTAGAAGATAAGGTTGCAAAAAAACCACCCAATCAGAACAGCAAAAAGAAAAAAGAATCCAAAAAAATGAGAATTTAAGCATTCTCTGGGACAACCTCAGGATATACCAACATTCACATTATAGGGGTACCAGAAGGAGAAGAGAGAGCAAGTAATTAAAAACCTATTTGAAGAGATAATGACTGAAAACTTCCCTAACCTGATGAAGGAAATAGACATACAAGCCCAGGAAATACAGAGAGTCCCAAACAAGATGAACTCAAAGAGGCCCATTCCAGCACACATCATAATAAAATGCCAAAAGTTAAAGACAAGGAAAGAATATTAAAAGCAGTAAGAGAAAAGCAGTTAGTTACATACAAGGGAGCTCCCGAAAGATAATCAGTTGATTTCTCAACACAAACTTTGCAGCCCGAAAGGGATTGGCTTTTCAAAGTGATGAAAAGCAAGGACCAACAACCAAGATTACTATATCCAGCAAAACTATCATTTAGAATCAAAGGACAGATAAAGAACTTCCCAGACAAAAACTAAAGGAGTTCATCACCGTGAAACCAGTATTACAAGGAATCTAAGAGGATCTGCTTTAAGATGAAAAAAAATTCAAATATATGAATAATAAAATGGCAATAACTACTTATCTATCAACAGTTAGTTTCAATGTAAATTAATTAAATGTTCCAATCAAGATGGGGGGGCTGAATGGATAAAAAACAAGACCCTTACACATGCTGCCCACAGGAGACTCATTTCAGATCAAAAGATGCACACAGACTGAAAGTAAAGGGATGGAAAAAGATTTCATGAAAATGGAAACGAAAAAACAAATAAAAAGCTGGGGTAGCAATACTTATACCAGACATTGTAGACTTTAAAAGAAAGGCTATAACAAGAGACAAAGAAAGACCTAGTAATCCCACTTGTGGGTATTCATCTGAAGAAACCCAAAATGCTCCTTTGACCGACGTGCTCATCCATATGTTCATTGCAGCATTATTTACAATAGCCAAGATATGAAGACAACCTGGGTGTCCCTGAATGAATGAAAGATAAAAAACAAGTGGTACAATATATAATGGAATATTACTCAGCCATGAAAAAGAATGAAATTTTGCCATCTGTGACAATATTGATGGACTTAGAGGGTATTGTGCTGAGTGTAGTAAGACAGTGAGAGATAAATGTCATATGATTTCACTTTTAAGTGGAATCTAAAGAACAAAATAAAAAAAAACATGAAACAGTAACAAACTCATAGATATAGAGAACATTTTGCTGGTTGCCAGATGTGAAAGGGTTGGGAGTGAGTGAAAAAGAGGAAGGGATTTAGAAGTACAAATTGGTGTCACACAGTAGTCATGGGAATGTAAAGTAAAGCATAGGGAATATAGTCAATAATATAGTAATAACTATGTATAGTGCTAGCTGGGTACTAGTCAGGGGGATCACTTTGGAAATTATATAAATGTCTAACCACTATGTTGTACACCTGAAATTAATATAAAATAATATTGAATGTCAACTGTAATTGAAAATTTTTAAAAGGGGGGAAAAGATAAAGGGGACTAAGGTTCACATTTCTGGGTATAAAACAAGTCTTGGGGATGTAATGTACAATATAGGAAATATTGTCAATAATATTGTGATAGTGTGGTACAGTGTCAGATGGTTGCTGTCCTTATCATGGTGATCACTTCTTTAGCATAGGAATATAATCAATCTGGTAATAACTATGTATGAGGTCTGACAGTTAAGTTCATGAACTCATTCTAGAAAAAGTGCTACATACCTCATTGCTGACTACCACTATGGCCACCTTCAAAGTACTCCCCTTAGGAAGCTATGCACCAATGCCAGTGCCTAGTCCACCCTTCAAAGCAATTTTGGAACTCTTTCTGGAATGGCCATCAGAGCTGTCACTGTGTTACCCTTGATGTCCTGAATGTCATCAAAATGTCTTTCTCTCAATATTTCCTTTATTTTTGGGTAAAGGAAGAAGTCATTGGGGGCCAGATCGGGTGAGTAGGGAGGGTGTTCCAATACAGTTATTTGTTTACTGGCTAAAAACTCCCTCACAGACAGTGCTGTGTGAGTGAGCTGGCGCATTGTTGTGATGCAAGAGCCATGAATTGTTGGCGAAAATTTCAGGTGATCTTTTTCACACAGCCTTTTCAGCACTTCCAAATAGCAAACTTGGCTAACTATTTGTCCAATTAGTACAAATTCATAATGAATAATCCCTCTGATATAAAAAAAGTTTAGCAACATCCTTGCAACAAGTTTGCGATCTTACTTGTCAGACCTTGTATAGTGCCAGGTGGGTACTGTTAAATAACTATGATGTATACCTGAAACTAACATAATATTGTATGTTAGCTATATTTTAATAAACATCTTTAAAATTTTTGAAAAGATTATGGCCTTGGAGTCAGACATACTTTGTTTGAAACCTCAGCACTTCCATTTAGCAGCTATGTCAATGTAGGCAAACCTTTCTGAGCTTCAGTTTCCATATCAATGCCACATGCTTTACTGAGAGAATTAAGTGAAATTAATTGAAATAATGTATATTAATTATCTTAGCATAGATATTAGCACATGGTAACCACGCAATAATTAGTATAATCTCTGAATCCTATATTTAGCTAAACCAGTTTTCTGTGATACCCATAGTCTGAATTGTAAACTAAATGGTAACATGAAATCACACAATCTGAAAAAGCTGATCATGTTCCAAACTCACACAACCACTCTGTAATGGAGCCAGGATTCAAATTCCGGCAGTCTGACTTCACTGCACAAAATTGGCAAATGGCTGGGTGGCCAGCTGGAGATAGCTTCAATTGCTCTGTCAAGATATGTAAAGATGTGGACACAGGCAGATGTAGTAATGACAGGGAGGAAGGAAGGAACAGTCATCATTGTGGATGTAGGTAAAATGGAATCTAGAGAACCTAGTTACCGAAGAGATGGAGGAAAAGAAAAATGTCAGGAGGGGGAGGAGTTTTGATGAATATTCTCTACTGAGGTTTTGAACTTAGGTAAAATGATGTTTTCAACTTAGGTAAAATTCCTTCCCCATAACAAGGAATTTAGGAGAGGCGAGTGGAGTGAGAGAGAATAATCAATTACATTTTGGATATATTGAACGTGAGACACTCATGAGAATCCAGTAGGCATGTCTAGGAAGCAGTTGGATGTCTGCTATGGGAGTGGAGCTTTATGAGCTGGAGATAGACAATGGGTCCTGGGGAGTAGATAGCCACCCTAGAAGAATGTGCATAGAGACAAGAGAAGAGGGTCTAGAATATAAGAACACGGAACTCCAACCTTTCAGAAAAATATCAGAAGAAGAGTATGAAGAATCACAAAGACAACTGGGAGAAGCCAAGAAGGGAAAGAGTTTCGGGATAGAGGGAGTGCCAGCAGTTCCAGCGGGGGTTCAAGGATAATAAGGACAGAAAAGAAATCCATTGGGTTTGCCATTTCATAGAATGGCAGATGCAGGAGGCTGAAGATGGTAAAGGATGTGGAAACAGTAAAGCAGTCATGGTGCCTGTTCTTGGGAGGACTTTGGTTGTATGAGGACAAAACAGCTGTGACCATACCTTTCAAACTGCCTCATGGGAAGTGTGAAAAGATACAAATGCAAGTTTAGAAACTGCAATGGTAGTTGCCTCCTGCAAGTGAAGAGAAAGGATAGGAGAGGAATTATCAAGTTCCACTCACATGGGTTTCTCATAAAGCATCGGCTTGTTTGACACTGGTTATGTGTCTGCTCTCTAAGCATTCAGATGTGTAGACTCAACCTCATTCCCTCTCATACAAGCAACTTTCCTATTTACACTCACACAACTTTGTAATTCTGAGTGAAATTCTTCATTGGCAAGCAGAGTTTTCAGTTGAGACCAAGAGGTCTAGCAAATTCTCTAGATAGTTCAGTTAATCAATGAAAAGCTTCCAAGCATAAACATTTACAAAGATAAGGCCTACTATGGCCTAAAATCAGCTCGTGACATTGAAACTAATAATCAACAGATTGTCAAAACCCTACTACATAAACAAAATAAAGAGGATTAAGCAAAGAACCCTAAATGACTATTACTTATCACAGCACCCAGAATAATTTACTTCATGTCTAAATTTATTAGCACTTATTATTTTAGTGGTTTCAGATTGAAACAAACTCTTTAACTGAAAAAGAGGAGAATTAGACCCTATCAGCTGAAACAGTGACTCTAATTATGTTTAGGAGTCAGGTGAAAACTGCCCCATTGTTTTAAAATTCCCTTTCAAGGGATGAACAGGTGGAGCACAGGAGATGGGGCTGGGGTGCAGGGACAGTGAAACTGCTCTGTATGATAATATAATGGTGGATACGTGTCATTACACAGTTGTCCAGATCCATAGAGTGTACAACACCAAGAGTGAACATAATTTAAACTATGGACTCTGATAATGATGTGTCAGTTTAGGTTCCTCGATTGTAACAAAAGCACCACTCTGGTGGGGTTGTTGATAGTGGGGCAGGCTGTGCGTTTGTGGGGACAGAGGGTATAGGGGAAACCCCTGTATTCTCCACTCAATTTTGTTGTGTACCTAAAAGTGCTCTAAAATATTTTTATTCTTCTAAATCCCTTACTAGGAAGACAGAAAGATTTTTATCCCTGAATTATGATCCGAAAGGAAGAGCTGGTGGGAAGAAGGGTGTTGGGTTCCTCTATGAGCAGATCTCAGGGCCACAAGCATCAGGCCTTCCTCTTAAAAAGCCCAAAAAGTTGACCAAGTCAGGAAAGAGGGTGTGCTATTATTGAAAGCTGTGATTTGTGAATAAAAATACATCACTTAAAGACGTTTCCAACTGCAGTTCTAGGGGACAAATTATTCCTAACCAAGGAGGCTGGCACTGCAATTCTAGCACCTCCCTGGTGCTGGTAAGCCAGGCCCTCCCCTGTACCTCCAGGCTGCTCCACATCTGTTATGTAGGGCACCCCCAACCCCCATCACTTGCCTTCGTCAGGAGGAGTCACGGCATCATTATGTCACTGCTGTTATAAGGGATCACACCCAATGCCACTAAAGACACAGAGGACGTTGACCCCTGCCCCCCAATCAACCCTCCTGCTACTCCCATTTCACTTATCTTCTGGGGGAAATGAAGATGCAGGCTGTGACAGCATAAGCATGGGACACAGTACAGCTGCTGAATGGTAGAGGAAGGATGCAAAAGTACCACTGCTCAGCTTTTCTTCAGTCCCAAGAAAGGAGAAGTAGGGAAGGCCTGCATCTCCACACCTTGGATTAGCATTCACTTGATGGGTTTTCTATAGCTGAAGAGTTGAGTTTTCACTCCAAGGAAGTAAAATACAACCTACTAGTCTCCCAAGAACAGCTCAGGAAGAGGACATTTGGCATAACAGGAGCAAGTGTATCCATACCCTGAGCTATTGGGTCGTCGGGAAAGTCATGACGTATTTTTCTATGATTTTTAACGTAAAAATGCTTCATGGCTTTCCCGATGACCCAATATATACAAGGGAAAAGGGTACTTTATTCACTGAATTACTTCTGCTCGCCAACCATGAGCATTTCTTTGAGAGCCTACTATGTTCTAGGTACTTTTCTGGGTAACACGGAGATTCCAAGGGGTAGAGGACAGAATCTCAGCCCAGGGGAAAGTCACAATGTAGTCGAGGAGAAATGACATGAACCTAAAGAAATAGCAGTGTGAGTGTGCATGTGCTATGTAATGAATGTTAACAGTACAGGTCAATAATATTATTACAAGGATCCACATGGAAACCTCTTTGTAACATGACAGGCACTCCACTTCCTTAGAATGTGTTATTAGTGGAGGAGTACAGGGGAGGTAAGCACTTAATTGCACAGAGGAATTTTGAGTTTGCACATAAATGCATAATGTTCTTATCGATCCTGGATGCAAACTATCAGCAGAAGCATCAGGAAACCTGCTGGGAGTTCACACCTGGTAGCCTGGTTTCTTTATTCATCAAGGAGCCATGGAAAGAACCCCAAAGGACCCACAGCTCTCAGGATGTGGCAGAGACCTGTGGTGTTTACTAAATAGAATTAATGGTTCTAGAAGATAAAGAGAGTTTGAGTGACTGTGTATAGCAGTTTCAAATGAGAAAGAGATTGTTCCTTTTATCCCCAACCATCAAAGTGCTCCACAAATCAATATTAGAAGCTGCATTTTATAAACATCATCATGGGAGACTGTAAATTAGCATAAAGGAAAAATATTAAGTTTATCTTTTAAAAAAATAAATATATTCATTGTAAAATTCAGAAGCTGCTATTTGGTCCTCCCAAAATGTCTGCATTAAAGCAATGAACACTGTTTATTTACTATTGTTATAAGAACAACATCAGATTTTTTCTAAGTTCTGATTAGAGTGGTTTTAAAACATTTGGGGGACAGGAGGAATAGCTAATCCAGAGTCCAAGTGTCAGCTGTTCTTCCTTGTACAGTAGAATGTAAGGAATTTTTGACAGTAGAGTTCTAAATTAGCTCTTGTTTGATAGTTTGAAAGGAAATAATTGTAGGAATAAATGCCAAGCCACAACTGGAACCTGTAACTTGACTACATAGAAGCAAATGCGTTTTACAGGGACTCCTAGGAGCATCTAGAGAATGTGACTTTGCATCTCCCAGCTGGGAGGCTGAGCCCACATTTCTGACTCTTCTTTCCACAAGTGGCTTCTCAGTAAGAGGCGTCTGGTCAGAATCACGAAGCACACATGTGCCGAGACTCAAGTACTGTTTCCTCTTTAGGGGAAAGACAGTTAACTGAACATAGGCCAGCTACCGAAATCTGTAGGCACAAAACTCACCATTTTTAAGCAACAGAGCAAAATTCAGAAAGCAGATATGGCCCAAGGGAGGGAACAGGACAGAAGGAAGAGGCGGGTGCTGATCTGGGGACAACTTGGGCCCCATGTTCCCTGAGGCCTCGAGGGCTAGTCAGCCTCAGAGGCCAATGTAGATAAACCACAAGCTCATAGCTGCCCTGAGAAGGAAGCCTAGAAAAGGCCAAAGCCAGGATACCTCATAAGAAAGTAAGTTGCAAATCAAACTGATTTAAGGAGCAACTCGTGTGTTCTGAGGGATGTCAGTGCTGTATTGTGGGCTGTGTGTTTAATTCAATCCAGATAATGACACTTGCTACATGCCAGGTTCTGCCAGGGTGTCAGTATATGAGGCCATCCTCAGGAACTCATGGCCCGTATGAAGACAAGGGCATAAAGCAACCATCATGACAGAGTAGGAACTTGCACCCACACTGCACAGAGGACGGAGGGGCACCATGCCTGCAAAAGAAGTGAAGGCAGGGCACAGGAGCCTGGATGGGGGGAGCCGGTGTCTCCCAGACAACTTTCTCACTGAAAAATCAAAATATACTTGGAGAACATACCTTAGTTTTTAAAGTTGACAAGTTTTGTTTTATCCATTTTGAGGGGTTTATTGCAAAATAGCATATTAATGTTCCACTTAGAGCAAACAAAAGGAGGAACACTGGCACCTTTTCCATATTTGTATCAAAATTCCACACCTGGAGAAGCCTGTTTGTTCAAAATCCAGGTTGGATGTCCCCTAATTGACTTATGTGACCTTTCTGTGGAATACGAGGGAATGTCTCTCTCTTTGTGTGTGTGTGTGTTACTATAGGTTTTCATTGTACAAAGAAATTCAGTGTGCTAAAAAGAACCAGTAAAATGCCAATGGGGAAAACAGCAGCTTGATGTCTTTCTTCCCTTCCTTTGCAATAAGGAACAATTACATAATTTATCTCTGAAATTATTTTAACTTCTGCTTTATTTTAGAATTACTTTTTAATATAACAACATACTGAACATCAACTATTAATAAGTGCAGCATAGAACTAAAAAGCATGCAGCTAAAAGCCATTGGTCTAATATACTTTGCTGTGCTTAATGGAGAATGTTTATTGAGTATTCAGATCCACTTCCCTCATTTGTTCTAATGGTATGTTGTCAGAAGAGACCACTCCCATTTGTGCTTGGATACAGTAATGATTTTGGAACAGGGTGACAGTGTTGATGATCTTGAAAGGGACCAGAGCACTCTGATGTTTCCAGCCCATAGGCACCATGGAAATCCACATGGAACACTGTGCATCCTGCAGAACACTATGAAACCCTGATATATTTCATCCTTCATACTAACCAAGTACAATTTTATCAACCCAAAGCATCCACGAGCCATATGTACATAACATACAGTTACTTCTGTGAGTACACTGTGGAAATACACAAAGACCACTCAAATGAGAAGAAGCAGAGGCTATTTATTTAGAGCTTGCTATAGCAAGGGAATCAGCCACCATAACTTGATCTGGCAGACTCAAAGACAGGAAGAGGAATGGGAAAGCTTTTTAGTGGAAAAAAAGGAAAGGTTCAGGTATGCCCTGAGTGTGGGGAAACTACAGGTGAGCTAACTAGAAGCGGGGCATCCTGTCTGATTGGTTAGAGGTAAGTATTTGCCTTTCTCCGCTTGGTCCCAAGTTGGAGGTGGGGGCGAAAATTAGGGAAGCTGTCAGTTATTACTCAAGTCCTGGGCATTTGGGACCATTTGTTACATAGGTTACTGTTTGGTTTCCTGGACTGGTTGCTAGAGATAGTGGCTTCCTGGGCTGCTTACTGCAGATGGTCGGTTGGCCTCAGGCTGGTAGCTGCAGGTTGCAGGTCAGAGTTTGATTTTTAAATATGGTAGAGCCATGGACTGTTTATACATTCAGTGTCTGCACATATGCATGGAGAACACAGTCATCTGAACTAACAGAGAGCTCCTGCTGTGCAGGGTCTAGAACAGTCTCCATAGCCAAGACTCTTTTGAAATTCTGGCTGTCTCTCTTCTAGAAGGTTATTTAGCACCTCTGAGCTCCCTTCCTTTGATTATAGCATGAAGGTGAGAGTACTTTCCAGAAGGATCCTTATGAAAATTAATGAGGTGAAGCACCATGATACAGCAGGGTCTGGTGATTTCATTTTCCTGTCTCCCTGTTCCTGTCATCACCCAATTCACACTGAGGTGTAAAGTCATTCTCCTTCCCAGGAACACCTGCACTTTAACAGAGAACAAAGTCCGGGTTTAATCTTAAGGAACATCCCAGAGTTGTGGGATTTTTGAGGGGTGCCTGTGATGCCAGCAATTAAATGAATCACTAAATAAGTGAAGCTAGAATATTAATTTCTCCCACCCTTTTTATGAACACTTCTCTTCCCAGGGACCCGCCCATGAGGCACCTCATTCCATCATTCCATCATTGCTGTCAACTGAAGGGTAACCAGTGAGCACAGGGATTGCTGAGAAGGTTGCAATTTTAGACAACTTTATCAGGAAGGTTTTATTGAGAAAGTGGACATTTGGGCCAAGGCCTGATGGAGAAAAAAGAGAGGACCAGGTAACTATCTAGAAAAGAGCATCCCAGGATATGGAAAAGCAAGTGCAAATGCCCTGAGGTTTGCATGAGCCTAGTGTGTTCAAGGAATAAGATGTGGGCCAGTGGCCAACCACATATGGACATATAAGGCACTAAAAGGACCTTGGATTTTACTCTGGCTATTTGTGATAATCCAAATAGCAGGTGGAGACTTGGGATGGAGTGGTAGCAAGGGAGTAATGAGAAGCAGTCAGGTTCTAGATAGATTTTGAAGGCAAATTAACAATTTGCTGATGAATTGGATGTAGGTAGGAGAGAAGGTTGAGTCAAAGATTAGTGTTATTGTTGTGGGAGGGGTAGAACTAAAATTTATTCAATGCCTCCTGTACACAAAACATTATAGCTAAATATGTGAGGCTGTTGTATCTGAATTGTGTAATTACTGGGAAAAAAGCATCCTCACAATTAAGCTGAGACACTAATCATGTGGTTGTTGAGGATTGCAGGAATAGGGGTGTTTGATTTGCATATTTTGAAACTTACTTCTTTACATACTTCAGAGAAGTCTGACCCTAGCAAAGCTGTGCAGCAAAACACAGTAGGGGTTACCAGAGTCATGTCCATTTTCTGAATATTCCACACTTTGTTTATTCATTCACCTACCGAATGACATGAAAGAAGTATAACAAGAACCAGGGCTTAGACAAAAATATTCCAGTTCAGCCAGGAAAGTATTCTTATTCTTCTTAAGAGAAAACAAACAACAAAAACAAAAAAGAACGAGTTACTTATTTTTCTTACCTGTAAAATGGGAGAATAATCTACCTCATAGGATTTCTTCCCTTGAGCAGAGAGGTGGTGCATAGCAGTGTGAGAACAGAGGAAGCTGAGTGGAGTTGGAGTTTGAGGGTAGGAAATTTGTAGAAGGCTGTGGGCCAAGAATAAGCTGTGCTGAAGGGAGAACCCAGAAGTCCTTGTGGGAAATCCTGGCTACGCATGCGCAACCCAGGACCCCATTCATGGGCCTCACAGGGACCTTTGTGCAGGACTGAGGCTGTACTGAAGTGCTGGGAGGAAATGTCTTCAGAGCACACATCTGCAAAGCACTTGTTTCCAGAACATAAGACAGAATTCTCTAGACTGAGGGCAAAAGACTTAGAGCAGACATTTCACAAAAGAAGATATGTTAAGAGCCAAGTAAGCTGCCAACATCATTATCAGTAAGGGAATTCACACCCACTGAAATGGCTTGAAGACTGCAATAACAAGTGTTAACAAAGATGTAGTGCAGGGGTCAGTAAACTTGCTCTGTAAGGGGCAGATGGTAAATAGGTTGTTTTGCAGGCCATAGGATCTTTGTGGCAGCTATGCAGCTCTGTGTTGTACCAGGAAAGCAGCTGTAGACCAACATAAACACCGGACTGTGGTTGTGTTCCAATAACACTTTATTTATAAACACTTAAATTTGAATTTTGTAGAATTTTTAAGTGTCTTGAAATATTATTCTTTTTTTTTTCCCAACCACTTAAACTATTCTTAGCTCGCTGATTATGCAAAAATAGGTGGCAGACCCATGTTTGCTGAACTCTGATCAAGAAGCTGAACTCCACTCCTAGGAATTTACCCAAGAAAACGAAAATATGTGTTTATATAAAGACTTGTACAGAATGTTTATATCAGCTTTATTCCAGATAGCCAAAAACTGGAAACAACCCAAATTTTCACTAACAGCAGAATGAATAAACAAATTACTCATATTCATACAATGAAATACTCAACAAGGAAAAATAAACATAACAACATGGATGATTTTTAAAATTTTATGTACATATACAAAAGAGTTACTGAAATATACAAGAGAGTATCTACTTACGATTCTACTTGTTGAGCTCAAGAACAAATAAAACCACACTATGATGACAGAAATCAGAACAGTAGTTTTAGGGGGCAGATTTCTGGAAAAGGTCAGAGGCACGTTTCTGAGGTCATGGAAATGTGCTATATCTTGAATAGAGTGATATAAACATGTCAAAACTTATTAAACTGTACACTTAAGATACATGCATTTCACTGTGTGTACATTTTACTTAAAAAAAAATGATGCCCTTAAAAATAGTGCCTGACATGTAGTAAAGGCTTAATAAATATATTTACTATTTTAAAAATGATTTTTTAAAGGATAGGTATGTTGAAATTTAAAAGAGAGACAACTTCTAATTATATAATGAGATAATAAATTATGGCTTGCTGCACCATACCTAACTTTAATATGTTCAATAGAGAAAGTTCTTACCATTTGTTGGGTATGTATTCTAATGATCCCAAAGATTAAACATCAAACTCTAAAATGGGACTGTGGTATGTGAGAGGGGGCAAGGGTGGTATAACTAATATTTCTGTCATGTAGTCAGGATTGAAAGAGGAGTTTTGTGTTCAGATCAACTGCCTATTTCAACATTTATTGAGCTTCTAGATGAAGCCAGGCATCATGGGAATATCCACACCTGCAAATCATGAAACTATAAACTGTTTTATTCTTGGATCCCCTACTGCTTTACTATTTTTATGTTTTGTCTTCTCACTACACTACGACCCTAAACTGAAGTTATAAACCTGAAACTCAAAGGCAGAAAGCCTAATATGAAGCCATTCATTGGGCCAACTGTGTAGGGAAATTATACATTGATTGTTTTAATGCAGAGTCTTTCCATTGTAAGTGATACAATTCCAACTCAAACTAGTATTAAGTTAGAGGCGGAGGAATGGCTCCTATAACCAGGAAGTCCAAGTGGCCTGACAACCAATGTCATCTTAGCTCTGCCTCACCAGGTCTTGATTCTACCATGTTCTGGCCACTTTTTCAGATAGGTTGCCAGTGACACCAGCTTCAATTTCAAGAGCCCAGAGGAAAGAGGCTCTGGAGTCTTGAAACAATTCTGAGCTGGACAGCTCAGGTGAGAGCTTAAAATTGTTCCTAACTGGCATTTGGTCCTGTTCCAAGCCTCAAAGTTGCTTTTTAGACACATTTATTTAATATTTCCTAAAATTATTTCTATACTTAATTTCACCATTAATCTTTGGTAAGAGACTTATTGATTTCTTCATATTTTCATTATATTTCCTTACATGATGAAACAGACAGAAACACAGATATTTGCAACATAATGATGTTAGAAAATGAAAATATTCCTGGATTACTGTCTTAGACAGTGATTTCCTGATGTATAATATTGATTGATATTGCAAGCTAAACGCACTTATGCATTTTGAAGACTAATTGTTTCCTTGGGAGCCCACAGATGAAGGACTGATTCTTCCCTTGGGAGAAATCGTAAGGCATCACTTAAAGCTCTGAAAGTTGGAAGACATTGGCATGGGTGGAGCAGTTAGTAGGTAAAGTCTCATCGAGAAATGTGAGAACCATTGGGGAAAAAAGACGCCTGGCATCATATTTTTGATTTGCCATTTGGTCTTTGTGTTCAGAATTCAGTGTTTGGCAGCAAATAAGATATTTAAGCCATATTTCTAAAATCTTGGAAATGACATTAAGAATGTGACATTTGTGGACTCTTAGGTTTCCAGATCTGTTGGCTATCCCATAACCTAACCTAACACACACACACACACACACACACACACACACACACGAAACATTCTTTTCCTGAGAGGTTAGAAAGAAAACAAGCTTCTTTACCTAAAGCTGGGTTGCTTTAAGGCTCTTTTTGACCCAGCTGATAGTTTGCCACTCCCCTCCCCCATTTTTTTTTTTTTGGTGGTGACATACCACCAATAAATGCCATTTCAGGTGCATTTATATCTGCCTCTCTCCTTCTCTTTGTTGTGTCTTTCTTTGAAAACTTGTCCTCTTTCAATTTACCTGTATGAACTCCATCTTATTCCTCACATTTCAGCTCAGTCGTCACTTTCTCTTCAGAGAGACCTTGCTTGATGCCCATTTTATTCTTTCCCTAGGTAACTGCCTCTTTTCCTCATAGAACTTACCACATTTTGCCATTATATCTTCATTCGTGTGTTTGCTTAGTGTCTGAATCCATTAAGCTCCTGGGTCCAGGGACTTCATTCTTCATGTTTTCTACTCGGTCTCCAGTGTCCTCCATGGCTCCTGAAGGAAAGTTTTTCAATAAGTAAATGAATGTCAGAATAAGGTCAGGATGATAATAAGCAAGGAGGGTCCTCAGCACCAAGTGTAAAAGCTGGTATCAACCCTTCCCTTTTGTACCCCAGCAGGTGGGTGCTATGGGGCATAATGTTCTCAAGAGTGCAGAGTTAAGATGCCAAACCTTTTTTTTTTGGGGGGGGGGGAGGTTACAGGTTACTTGTTTTACTTTCTATTGAGGTATAATTGACATATAACATTAGTTTCAGGTGTACGATATTTGTTCATATTGCAAAATGATTACCACAATAAATTTAGTTAACATCTGTCATCACACATAGTTACGAAAGAATTTTTTTTCTTGTGATAAGTACTTTTAAGATTTACTTCCGAGGGAGGCAGAAAAAATGGCCGTGGTAAGGAAGTCACTGAGTTAGTTCGTGCAAACCACAGCAATTTTGGCAGCGAAAACACAACTCTACGAAACACGCTGAGCAGCAAAAGGACTCCCACGCGGACTACTTAGAGGTGGGCAGACCCGACAGGTTTGGGAATTGGGAGGCGAGGCGCGTGGAGACACAGGCGGCACCCGGTCTGCTGAGTCCGGGGATCTCAGCAGATCGGAAACTTCCCTTCCCTGTCCTCCAGCCCACGCGCTAAGGCAGAATCCTCAGGCCGCGCGCGAAGCAGATCTAAGGAGGAGGACGGTGAAAGGAGGCAGACTGCTCGCGCCCACAGCGGCTGAGACGGGGATTCTCAGTAGATTGGAGAGCGCTCACTGCTCACTCTCTACCCCGCTGGCGCGCGCGCTAAGGCAGAATCCTCAGGCTGCGCGCATCGCAGATAGGAGGAGGAGGGCGTGTAAACGGAGACATAGATTGCTCGCACCCACGGTGGCTGAGACGCGGGATCTCAGTAGATTGGAGTGCTCACGGCTCTCTCCCTACCCGTCCAGCGTGCGCGCGCTAAGGCAGAATCCTTAGGCGGCACGCGAAGCAGAACACGGGCATAGTCTGTCTGCTCGTGCGGCTGCAGAGCTGCGGGAATCCAGGACAAGGCAGACGGTTTTTGCAGCATCTGGACGCGCTCAGCCTCTGGTGCTGACCGTCCCGCCTGGTGTTCGTCAGGATTCACAGGGCACAGTGGCTGGGGCAGAAATCCCAACCTGGGAGGAGAAGAGGGAAGCGAGAAGCGTGGAGCAGCCCACCCCCTTCAGTGGTGGAGAGGAAAGCAGCTTAACCAGGGGGTGCCTGGTTGGAAGGGGCAT
>NW_017732085.1:117554-129616 GCF_001890085.2 Hipposideros armiger
AGGGGGGTTGTTACTTTGTTAGGGTGAAAAGGGTAACTATTGCATTGTTCTGTACACCTGAAACTAACAATAAAAAAAAAAGATTTACTCCCCTAGCAACTTTCAAATATACCATACATATTATTAACTATAGTTACCATACTGTACATTACATGCCCAGGACTTATTCATTCTATAACTGGAAGTTTGTACCTTTTGACCATCTTTATCCATTTTGCATGAACCACTCCCCCTGTGAACCCACATGATGTTGTCTCTGTGCCCTCTGCTTGCTCCTCCTCAGTCCCAACTTGTCCTCTGCCCCTGGAACCCCTTCCCCACATCCCTGAATGGCCAAACCTCTCCATATTTATCTCAAGCGTTATCTCCTCTTTGAAACCCTTCGTAATCCCCTCTGTTGGAAGTCTCTACTCATTTTATATGTATGTTCCCTATAGCACCTTTTTACTTTATATTGTAGATATTTATAAGTTTAGCTTAAATAAGTTTAGCTTATATCAGATGAAATATTCTATGAGAATCATATCCATTCTGATTCATCTCTGTATCCTCCATACTACCTGGCAATATCTGGCATAAAATAAATTGGAAATAATCATTGACAAAACAGAAATGAGAATATGGAAAATCTGTGCGTTTTAATTCCAATCCAGAAAAACTGCCATCTTTCTTTTTTTCTTAATTTAAATATAACTCACATACCATGAAATTCACCCTTTTTCTAACTTGTAGAATTTAGTGGTTTTTAGTGTATTCACAAGATTGTGGAATCATCACTACTATCTAATTCCAGAACATTTTCATCATTCCAAAAAGAAGCCCCCTACTCATTAATAGTCACTCCTTACCAACTCCCACCCCTGACAACCACAAATCTATTCTCTGTCTTCATGGGATTGTCTCTTTTAGACATTTCATATAAATAATCATACAGTATGTGGTCTTTTGTGTCTGGCTTTTTTTCACTCAGCATGATCCATGTGTAACATGTTATCAGTATCTCATTTCTTTTTATGACCATCTAATATTTTACTATATGAATATGCCACATTTTATGTATCCATTCAGTTGATGGACTTTGGAGTTGTTTCCACTTTTTAGCCATGATGAATGATGCTGCCATGAACATTCATGTACAAGTCATTGTCTGGACATATATTTTCATTTCTCTTGGGTATATATCTAGGAGTAGAATTGATAGGTCATATGATAATTCTGTGTTTAATTTTTTTGAGTAACTGTCAAACAGTACCAATGCAGCTGAAACATTTTATATTTCTACCAACAGTATGGGAGGGTTCCAATTTTTCCACATCCTCAACAACATTTGTTATTATCTTTTTTATTACAGCCATCCCAGTGAATGTGAAATGGTATTTATTCACTGCATTTCCCTAATGACTAATAACATTGAGCATATTTTTGTATTCTGATTGGCCATTTGTGTATCTTCATTAGTGAAATGTCTATTAAAATCCTTTGTTCATTTTTTAAATTGGGTTATTTGCCTTTTTATTGTTGAGTTGTAGTCCTTCCTTAAATATTCTGGACACTAGAGTCTTTGTTCTTAACTACGTGTAACTCTGTACATTATGTCCTGACCCAGAGATATCTGTTCAATAGTGAATAATGTCAAGTTTTGCCTCTTTTTATAATTTTAATTGTGTTGTACGTGAGCAATACCAAGAGTCTTAATTCCAAAATTCTACATATGGACCTTACAAACATTTACAAGTATAGGGGGAATATGTGAAATTTTCTAAATAAAATAAGATGTCGGTACTTTGAAATACTGTTTTATCAGTGTAAATGTTAAGTCTCAGAACCCAGTGATCAGTGATGAACATGATAATTTAACAGTTAACAGCAATAACATAAGCAGAGGTGCCAGGTACATTCAGAGAGTGGAAAACAGCAAAAACAGGTAGAGGGGAGGGAAAGAAGGAATGGTTAAAAATGGATGCTGTGGGGTTTTTTTTGAAATAGGCGTTTTCTGAGCTTTGATTAACTGATAAACAGAAAAGGAGAAACAAAACTGGACTGTCCTGTTGAAGAAAAGGAAGGTGATGCCTGGCTGGCTGTTGGCACTTAACTGTGTTAGAAAGAGGTGGGGACTATCTGTGTTCTGGTTGGGTTATTCCTGGGACCAGCCACCAGGTGGTGCTGCCACACAGGAAAGCTGGACCCTCTCTGTGAGCTGGAGGCAGCAAAGGGTTTCTGGCAATGGGCCAACTGCGCCAGGGACACTCAGTCCCCACTGATAACCTGGAGGTGGCTGACACCCATGCCCACGTACTGTTAGAGGGAAAACTAGCATTTTCTAAGCTCCTAGATGTGAATGATTAAGTACTGGGCAATTTCCTCTATTACCTGGTTTCAAAGGGAAGTTAAAGTTGTCCATCTGTCTGATGAATGTCATGCCAGGTGGTGGCAGGAGAGGGCTGTTGGGGCCTGGGCGGTGCTTTCCTGTACATCCCGCAGCACTCTCAAGTTGGAGTTATAGCAGCATCAGAGTTTCATCCTCCCCTTAGTGTAGTCTCTTTTTTCTTTTCTGGGAATATTTTTTTCTGTGTTAAAGAAAGTCCAAGCCCAGGACTTGTGTGCACATGTGATTCTGTACATTCCCAGACAGGTCATGCACCATTCTTGAGTGCATTCTGCAAAACTGCTCCCATCATCTCTGTCCCCAAGAAGTCACAATGCCTCTTAATGCCACCTGGTTCCAGTTTTGTCCTACCTGCAATCAGTTCTCCACTTAACAGAATTATTTTGAAACCAAAACTCCCCCATCACTGCCCTGCTTCTGACAATGCTGTGCCTTCCCACAGTCCTTGGGATGAATAGTAGAATCCTTAACAGAACTAACAGCCCACCTGTGTGAGACCGACTCTTTGGGACAACACCCAGCATGTCATCAGCTCCATACATACTTGAGGAGATCAGTGATAAAATCCACACAAATGAAATCTAACTACCTAGCAGGTATGAAGAAGAAGAGTTCAGAAGTGAAGAAGTGGTTCTTATCTCTTGCTAATTGGTATATTAGGGTGTTGTACTGTGCCATGTTGTGGGAGGTTTGCATGGTGTTGATTTGCAGATCATCATCATTTTCAAGACTTGAGTGCTTCCTGTTTAACCATAAAGAGATTAAGGTATAAGAATGGTCTCATCCTCTCAGATGAAGCTGTCTTTCTAGAGGCTCAACAGTTTCTTGATACAGTTGGAGAGTTAGGGAATGGCAGTAACCTTTTCTTTACACAAAAGGATCAAACCACACACACTGGGTTAAGTTGAAACCATTATCACTAGAGCCCAAGGGCCAAAAGTGTTATAGTGCGGCCTACATGCTCTCAGAGGGTAGCAAGCTCTGGGTAAATTTAACAATGGCTTGACAATTTGCATGTATAGTAAAAATGTGATTAACTAGATTCAAAGTAATCAAGCTTTTCTTTCTAGTCTATACTCAGTTTTTAAAGGAAAAGGGGATGACAAAGAAATGACCAAATTCCAAGCATCAAATCAACATGGGATCCATAAAGATCTGTCAGTTTCCAACTCTTTTGTGCATCTGAAGTTTTATGGGGTTTTTCAATTACACAACATATTTTTAAATTTCTGTTCCAATACACCCAATCAAAGAACATCAGGAGCCAGAAAAGTCACATTCCTCATATCATTAGTACTTCACCAGTAATCCTGAAGCAGTAGTTCTCAGTTTGGGATTGGTGAGAGGGTTGATATCCAGAGGTCCTTGAAACATCTGGACCTTGAAACTAGTTAGGGAACTCTGATTAAAACCAGGCCCCCATCTAGAGCCCTATTTCAAGGGCCTTGTCACACACTGACTGCATATTTGATGATACTAAAAAATTATTGTCAATTATTTCAGATACAATAATGACATTGCAACTGTATTATTTTAAAAGAGCCTCTGTGTTTCAGATATACTGAAAGATGTATGGGTGGTAAATGATGTTTGAGATATGCTTTAAATACTGCAGGAAAAGGCAGAGAGATGGGGAATTGATGAAACAAGATGAGCTATGTATTAATGATTGCTGGAGCTGAGTGAAGGGTGCATGGGGTCTGTTATACTGTTCTGTCTACTTTTGCATATGTTTGAAATTTTCCATAATACAATCTTTTTTTAAAAGCCTCCCACATGCAAGCATTTCAATCTCATATGAAAAAATAATAACACTAGAGAATGTAGAGTTTTGATCATTTCTTTTGTTTCTGTAAGATCCTATGTAAAAAAAAAAGTAAGTTACTTTAAAAATACTTTATTTGGTTAAACAGGAATGTAAAATAATATGTTTTAGAAATATATTCAATAAAGTTCAAAATATTTCCTATTCTTAAGTTTTTTAAATTAATTCTGCTATCCTAGGAAAATTCATATGCAATAATTTCTTTTTCCTTTATGGATTATAGATTTTAAAAGGGTGATAATAGTGTTCATGGAAAATCTGTGTCTATGAATATATTGCTTCATGTTTTTAACATCATAGGATCATACTTTAGCATATAGTAAACAAAAAAGATTGTAGAACATGAATAAAAGTGAAATAGCTGAGTGTTGGGAGTTTTCTATTCACATTGGTGCTAACAGGCGCAACATCGAGATAGACTAGATGCAGCAGCCCTGTGCTGAGATTCATGGTCATCATGGAGAACATGGGGGTATTTTGGGCTAGCTGGGACCCTACCCACCTCATGGCATCCGCTTTGGTTCCAAATGTAACACCATCTGTCCCTAAGTGGAGGCTGTAGAGTCTTGCTTTCATTTACTCAGTAAGCATTGATCTGACAAGCATTGTAGGAAATAGCCTTTGGAGAATTTTATTCTATTGTACAATAGTAGAGACACCAGGCTTCACAAAGAACAACCCAATGGTGGGAGGGAGGTAAAGGGCCAGTGGGACTTAGCTGAAGTGAGTCACCAAACGACCAGTGTCCTCTTCATGCAGGAGGCACTGAACTGAGTCGAGGGTTTCAAGAGGACATGCATAGATGTGCAGAAATGCCAGAGGAAAGCATTACAGGCAAAGGGAGAAGTCTGAACTAAAATGGGGTGAGGGAAAATGCAGGGCCAATGTGGGTGTCAGTGGACACTTAAAGTATTAACAAATGGTATTAATAAGAGAGTTGGGTTCAATGGAGATAATTTGAATAATACTTGTTCATTTGTCTCTTTAAATACAAAGAATACAAGTTTGTTGTAAAATGTTCAGAGAATTCAGGACAGAAAACAAAAGTGAAAACATTCCCTTTTCCAGTCCCAGTAGTTTATCGATTGCCCTTCAGGCCCTCTTCCTATTCACAGACAAGAATCTGTGAACATAGATAATTTAGATAAGTAGGGTACCATTATCTGTATTGTTATGCAGCCTACTGGGGATTTAACCTTACATATCAGTATATCTCAAGATCTAGTATATTTTCTTTCCATGGAGGGAGTTCATTTTTTTTATTAAAGATACTTCTGGGGCCAGCCGAGTGGCGCGATGGTTAAGAACTGGCTTGGGACGCCAGAGGGCCCCGGTTCGGATCCCACATATGAGGGCCAGTGACATTGCCCTCCACAGCTAAGATGCTGAACAACAGCTCAACCTGGAGCTGGGCTGCCATGAGTCGCCGGCGATGGCGTAGGCTGCAGCCCCTGTGGCAGTGGGTTGCCATGGGCTACCGTATGTAGCCAGCAGCCAGTGTGAGCGGCCAACAGCCGCAGTGAGCGGCCGTCCAGAAGCCGGCGACTGATCTGCCTCGCCTGGGAAGAGCACAAGGATGGTGCCAACTTGGGTCAGTGAAGCAACGTCCTCCACAACTAGACTGAAGAACAAAACGACAGCAACTTGTCTGTTCCCCTTCCCCCAATTCCCCAGCACTGTTCCCATCCCCCCAATTCCCCAATAAAAATCTTTTAAAAAAAAGATACTTCTGTGTGGTTCTTTTTCTTTTTAATGTAGAGGTACTTTTTAAAACTAATTTGAAAGTTAAATAATAAAGGAGGTCTCATGAATGAGGATTAAGTAAAGCACCATACAGCCTTACAGTGCCTTTGTATAGCATTTGTTTGAAAAGATTTGCACCAGAATTTTGCAACGTGATTTGCAGAAGGTACTTGAGGACAGACCCATTTATGAGGTAGATTTAGTCCTGTTGTGTTAGAAGCTGCTGGTGATGACATCAGCCTCCTTCAGCACATGAAGAGCATCCTTAATAATTTTCCCATGTCATCTGAGGGGTGAAAATTTCCCAGTCTTAAAAGAGAGACAGGACAACTAAATGCTGTATGGTGGTGATTGGCTCCTGGAAGAAAGATGGAGGAGATCACTATAAGAGATATCATTGATTCTATTGGCACACTTTGAATATGGACTATGGATTGGTTAACAGGACTGTAGAAATGTTTGTGGTTATATAAGAGAATAGAGAATCTCATTCATAGGAAATACACATTGAAAAGGACATAATGTCTGCAACTTGCTCTCAAATGGTTCATGAAAAATGTGTAAATATAATATATGAAAACAGATACAGATAGGGAGAGTATATTATGAAGAAATGTAGCAAAATGCTAACAATGTAGTATCTGGGTGAAGGGTATATGCAAAATTTTTATACTATTATAACTTTTCTGTAAGTTTGAAAATATTTCAAAATTGAAAAGTATATATGTGGCTGAACATTTATCTGGCTACTATACAGAAAATTAGCTTATTGTATGTGTTTTAATCACCTTTGTTAAAAAAAAGCTTGCTTCTTTATAATAATACCTACAAATGCTTTATGTTATGTATATTGTTTTCCAGTCAAATTCTAAGACTCTTGATCCATTTTTTTACTTTTCCCCTCCCCAACCCAAGTTCTTGCAAGTTTTTCGGAATGTTTCTCTCTCTATTTAAGGTCTATTATCTTCACCACTCTGGCCAGGCCTCAAGTTCTCTGTAGTAGATATAACTGTCCACTTGCCCCTTCTCCCATTTTTCCAGTCCACAGGTTAATCTTCCTTCTGAAAGTATGTCGGTGTCAGATCACAGCCTGCTTAGAGCCTAACACTGTGCCAGGCCTGCCAAACACAGTTGTGCAGGTTTTCAACTGCACAAGGACACCTGACAAAAATAGCAGTGGGGACTGAAATCCAGCTGCCTCTGCTTCCCAAACAATGGGCCCAGTACAGGGATATGTTAACCCAGACAAAGTGTGCTATTTGAGTCAGGATCCTGGCAGAAAACAAATCACCCATTCAAACTGTTATCTAAGAATGCTTGATGGACACATGATGGAATTTCTGGTCAAAAGGGAGGAGTAAGTAAACGCTGTACTTACCTCCTCTTATGGCCACATCAAAATTACAACTGAACTACAGAACAACCATCATTGAGAATCACGTGAAGTCTAGCTGAACTGAAGCCCTACAACTAAGGACGTACAGAAGAAGCCACCTCGAGACTAGCATAAGGGGTGGGAATGCAAAACGGGCTGGTCCCACACCCATGTGTGAATGTTAAAAATCAGGAGGGGTATCTCAGCTGCAGAGATCTCCCAGACCCCTAAAAAGCGAGGGGTCCCAGCCCACACCAGGCTCTCCAACCCAGGGTTTCAGTGCTGGGAAGAGAAGTCCGCATAACTTCTGGCTGTGAAAACCAGTGGAGATTGTGGCTGAGTAAAACTAGGGGGGGCTGCAATCCCAGGCATTCTTTTTAAAGGCCCCACATGCTCATGGGCTTACTTGCTGATAGACTCACTCACTCTGTGCTCCAGAGCTGGAGCAGTAGCTTGAAAGGCACCAGGTACATACGGAGAGGAACTGAATTGTCCGGCTGCAGGATGAAGTTGGGAGGGGCATCTTTCTCCTGGATGGAGGAGCTGGTGGAAGCCATTATTTCTTTGTTGAACCCTACCCCCTCCTGGCATGCAGACGCAGGTGGCTGCCATATCTGAGTCTCCATCAACCTGACTATAAATATTTGTTTGCCCTGCCCTGGCTGATTCCTGGAGACCCTGCCCCACCCAACTTTTGGGCACACTCATGCTATTTCCAGGGGCTTCTCCATACAAACAGCTTGTCTTGGTTCATGCTGCAGACATTCCCCAAATCTCTCAAAGGTTCCCAAAACCCAAATAAGCAGCATCTGTTCTTGGTGTATTCCATACCTCTTGCTGAGCAGCCCTAAGTCCAGCACCAGCCACAGCTGGTCTTGGTTCACAGCTGGGCCTTTTGAGGCACCTCCAAGCCCAGCATAGAGGGTGGTCATCTGAGGATTGCTTTGTAGCTAATGCCAGATGGCCCAGGCAGCACACAGGCTGTGGCTGAATTGGCCTGCAACAGGGTCCCTCCCAATAGGCCCTGGAAACTGACACACCTGGAAGCCAGCTTCAAACCAAGCCAGAGCATTACCTGGCCACCTCTAAGGACAACACACCCAAAGGACAGACTGGGCAGGCACCAGAGCCCTGCTAAGGCAAATCCAGCTCTGTAGGGTCAACCCCTGCACTGTAGTCATAGCCAGTTCTCACAACAAATCAGCCTGAGGGTGAGTCCCTCCCATTGACATGCAAACAGCAACCAAGGCTCAGCTACAACAGGAGGGCACACACAACCCACACAAGGGACACACCTGGATTACCGGGCTCTGGTGACCAGGGAGACTGTGCCACTGGGCTCCACAGGATACCTACTATATAAGGCCACTCTACTAAGACTGGGAGGCATAGCAACCCTACCTAATATATGGAAACAAACACATAAAAACCAAAATGGGGAGACAAAGAAACATGTCCCAAATAAAAGAACAGAAACAAAGCTCTAGAAAAAAAACTAAATAAAATGGAGACAAGCAATCTACCAGATGCAGAGTTCAAAATACTCGTTATAAGAATGCTGAACGATCTCAGTAAGAACTTCAACAAAGAGATAGGAAACAGAAAAAATAAAGATAGAAAGCATGAAAAAGAACCAGTCAGAAATAAAGAATGCAATAACTGAAATGAAGAATACATTAGAGGGAATCAACAGTAGATTAGATGAAGCAAAAGTTTGAATCAGCAATTTAGAAGATAAGGTACCAGAAAACATCCAATCAGAACAGCAAAAAGAAAAAAGAATTGAAAAAAATGAGGGTAGTTTAAGCAGCCTCTGGGACAACCTCAAACATATACCAACATTCACATTATAGGGGTTCCAGAAGGAGAAGGGAGAGAGCAAATAAAAACCTATTTGAAGAAATAATGACTGAAAACTTCCCTAACCTGATGAAGGAAATAGACATATAAGCCCAGGAAGTGCAGAGAGGCCCAAACAAGATGAACTCAAAGAGGCCTATATCAACACAGATCATAATAAATGCCAAACCCTAAAAACAAAGAAAGAACCTTAAAAGCAGCAAGAGAAAAGCAGTTAGTTACATACAAGGGAGCTCCTGAACGACAATCAGCTGATTTCTCAACACAAGCTTTGCAGGCCAGAAAGAATTGGCATGAAATACTTAGTGATGAAAAGCAAGGATCTATAACCAAGATCACCCAGCAAAGTTATCATTTAGAATTGAAGGACAGATAAAGAGTTTACCAGACAAGAAAAAACTAAAGGAGTTCATAACCACCAAGCCAGTTTTACAAGGAATCTTGGACTTCTTTAAGATAGATAGATAAATAAATAAATAAATAAATAAATAAATAAATAAATAAAATTAGTCATAAAGTGGCAATAAGTACATATATAGCAACAATTACTTTAAATATAAATGGATTAAATGCTCCAATCAAAAGATAGGGTGGCTGATTGGATAAGAAAACAAGACTCTTACATATGCTGCCTACAAGAGACTCACTTCAGATTGAAAGACACATACAGACTGAAAGTAAAGGGATGAGAAAAGATATGTCATGAAAATGAAAAAAAAAATCTGGGGTAGCAATACTTATACCAGACAAAATAGACTTTATTTTTTATTTGTTTGTTTGTTTGTTTGTTTGTTTTTGTTTGTTTTGTTTTGAGATCTGCAGAGTTTGAACAAATACCTAGTGATATATTGTGTAGTAGGTTGAAGTGTGCTGCTTATGGGTTAAGCTCCAAGGGGCTATCACCTCCTGAGTCACTTCAACCCTCTTACATGCCTCAGTTTCTCTCCCAGGCTGTCTGGTACAACTGTGAGGACTTGGAGTGCTAGGTAACCAACCTTTATGTGCGTGTCCCTGGTCGAGTCAAATATTGAATTACAGTTGTGTTGGAATTCCCTATGGGGCCACTGCACATTTTGAGGAGTAACCTCATACACCTCCACAAAGATTCTTAGTCACCTAAGAATACCCGAAATTTGGACTGAAGGGAGTAAATGCCCCTTATCTTTGGAGTTGAACAAGTTCAGACTCTTATTTATCCAGCAAAAGGTTTGGTTCATACTCACAGTAAGCAATTCCAATTGAAAAGCCAAAATTAAAAACCAGCCACACATTTTTTTCTCTTGTCCCAGAATTACCTTAACTCTTGTCTTTAGCCTGGGTTATCTCAACCCTTAACCTTTAATACCATGTTGAGGATTTAAGAAAAACAAAAAAACAGTTCAAATAAAATCAGAGCCTCCTACCTTAAAACAGGGAGGTCCAGAATTCCAAGAAAAACTCACTCAAGTTCACCCAATGTGATGCAGTGAGCTGGTGGGGCACAATGGGCCCTTGCTGGTACCTACCAAATCCGAGTCCTCAGGGTGGTCCTGGGTGGGCTTCCTTAGAATCCTGCCCAACTACACCAAGTAATGGCAACAAAAAACATCCAGCCTAAGAGAAAGCTTGTAAGAGTTTATTTGACCCGAACTGATGACAGTTGCTGGGAAGCAAAATCTCAATGGATTGAGAAAATGCTCCCAAAATAGGCTTTAAAACTAAGGCTATAACAAGAGACAAAGAAGGACCAAGTAGTTCCACTTCTGGGTATTTATTCAAAAGAACCCCAAATGCTACTTCAAGGGGATGTGTTCATCGATATGTTCATTGCAGCATTGTTTATAATGGCCAAGATGTAGAGGCAGCCTGAGTGTTCATGAATGGATGAATGGATGGAAAGAGGAGATGGTACGTAGTATATAAATGGTATTGTATATTGCTTGGCCATGGAAGGGAGTGGGTTCCTGCCATTTATGGCAGCAAGGATGGACCTTCAGGGTATTGTGCTGAGTGAAATATGTCAGAGAAAGAGAGATGCAATACGATTTTGCTTATATGTGAATCTAAAGAACAAAATAACAAAACAGAGACAAACTCATAGATATAGGGAACATTTTGATGGTTGCCAGATTGAAGGTGGGGTGGGGAGGTGAAAAAGGGAAAGGGATTAATCAGTACAAATTGATAGTTACAAAATAGTCATGGGGATGTAAAGCATAGGGAATATAGTCAATAATGTGGTAATAACTATGTATAGTGCCAGGTGGGTACTGGACTAGTCAGCAACATCACTTCTTACATTGTATATGGGGTTGTCGGAAAAGTCATGATGCATGTTTGCAACAGATGGCACTAGTTCATTTTTGGAAGTACTAGAGTCATTCGCATGTATGTTATTGCTATGTCACTTGACAGCTGACAGTTCTAGCTTCATTCTAAAAAAAAATAATTGAGTGATTTGGTTGAGTGTTGGAGATTTTACAAAAAGTTGAAGATGGAAGACCAAACCATGCATTTTTGCCATATTTTACTGTTTTACTTCCATAAAGGGAAGAACACACATCAAGCTTTTGAAAACTTGCATAAAGTTTACAGTGACAATGCTCTACAAGAATGTCAGTGCCAACAATGGTTCATGAAATTCTGTGCTGGTGATTTTGATCTCAACAACGCTCCTCAGTCAGGGAGGCCCACTGAGGTTGATGATGACAAAATAAAGGCATTGATCGAGTCAAACCCACATTACATGACATGAGAGACTTCAGAAACATTGAACATCCATCATTCAAGCGTTCACGACCACCTGAAGAAGCTGGGATACGTAAGCAAGCTCGATATTTGGGTTCCGCATGAACTCAAAGAAGTTCATTTGATGGCGTGTATAAACATCTGCA
>NW_017732085.1:129886-134182 GCF_001890085.2 Hipposideros armiger
GTCAGCAATTGGACAGTTTGAATGAATCCATCATCCAGAAACGTCCAGAGCTTGTTAATTGTAAAGGAGTTGTGTTCCATTGCGACAACGCGAGACTACACACAAGTTTGATCACCCATAAAAAATTATTGGAGCTTGGATGGGATGTGTTGCCACACCCAGCATACTTGCCTGACCATGCGCCATCAGACTTCCACTTGTATCGCTCTCTTCAAAACTCCTTGCGTGATATATTGTTCAATTCAGATGAGGCTGTGAATCCGCACCTTGTTCAGTTTTTCACAAATAAAGACAGGTCCTTCTATGAACAAAGAATTATGAAGCTCACTGAAAGATGGCAAAAGGTTATCAAACAAAGCGGGCAGTATATCATTGATCTTTATTCTTTATATAAGAAAATGACCTTTGAAAAACAGACAAAATACGTCATGACTTTTCTGACCACCCAATAAATGTCTAACCATTATGCTGTACACCTGAAATTAGTATAAAATGATATGTCAACTATAACTGAAAATTTTTGAAAGGAGGAAAAAGGTGAGGGGAAATAAGAGGTTGAAATTTCCGTGTATAAAACAAATAAGTCATGGGGATATAATGTACAGCATAAGGAATACAGTCAGTAATATTGTGATAGCGTGGTACAGTGTCAGATAGTTGCTGGACTTACCATGATGATCACTTCTTTAGGTATATAAATTTGAATAACTATTGTGTGCATGTGAAACTAATATAATATTGTATGTTAGCTATATTTTAATAAATTTTTTTTAAAAAAAGAATGCTTGATGAAGGTATTATTTATAAACAAGTGGGAAGGTTTGAGGAAATAAGGGATGGTGCCCCACCCCAGTGCCGGCCACAGCAGGGAGCCATTACCACCCCAGGCCTGAAGGTCAGGAAGCCATGCAAAGGCTCCAATAACAGCCAGAGAGCCTGGCAGGGAGGAGACTGGGTGATGTACCCTGACCCTTGACCCCTACTGCCACCATTCCATCCCCTCTGCACTCATGGGAGCCTGGGATGCAGAGGCCAGTCTCCTGGGCACTCAGGGGTAGGGTTGCAGGGCAGTGAGAATAATCTGGTCTTTAGCACGTAACACATAAAAGCCTGAGTTACATTTAGTATTTGAATATTTGAAACCTCCCTTAGACCCACCTTTTCAGCTACCTGGCTACACACTGTGGGGTCACTGCTGCCCAACCTGAACACAGACTGTACCCCTCACACACACCTTCTTCTAATGGTGATCCCTCTGTTGTCCTTGGTGCCCCAGACCTCCTCCAGGCTTTCTGCCTCTTGACAAACTTTGGGCCTGAGCATAGCCCCAACCAAGGTGCCCTGGCTCTGTGCTTCTGAGGCCTGAGTGCCTATAACGTACGTGTGTTGTCACATTTGCTATGGGAAGTTATATCTCCCGGAAGACGGGATTCCAGCCCCACTGAGGGGAAAGATGGCATCTTGGAAGGTCTGACCTCCCATGGGCAGAGCCCAGGATGATGCCAAACACGGCCCAGGTGGATGGATGATACCTGGCCTCCCCACCAGTCTCAGCACTTTCCCCTTGGACCAGTGTGTCAGTGGGGAATTGGAGACAGTTCCTCCAGGCCAAAGTGGAAGCTGCTTGGTGTGAGTCCCTCAACAACTGCACTGGCTCACAGAATGCTAGTAATCACAGTGGGGATGATGGTCAGACCGCTCCTAGCTGCCCATCACCACCATATTGTTACCTTAGTTCCTGCACTAGAGGTACCACTAAGGTATAGGAACAGAATATTGTGAATGTGTGGACTGAACAAGGGCATGTGGTCTGGAGAGAGTTCTGCTCAAACCTACTCCGGACACTTGATTTTTAATGTACTGTGAATCTTGTGTAGAGCAGAGAATCCCTGTGGTGCTGTTTTGTTTACCTTTTTATTTGGACATAATTTCCAACTTAGAAAAGTTTTGAGACTAAGAAAAGTACAAAGAATTCCTAGATACCTGTCACCCAAGTTGACCTGTTGTTAACATTTCCCCCATTTGCCTTGTCATTTGCCTTCTCTCTGCAGATAGAAAGTATAGATACCAACACAGGATTTTTTTCTTAATTATTTGAAAGTTAGTTGTGGACATCATGGCCCCTGAAAGACTGAAGCATGTATAATACTTCCTAAAAATAGGGATAGTCTCTTACATAATCTAGGTACAGTTAGCAACTTCAGAAAGTTTAACATTGATACAATAAACGTATCTAATTTACCATCTGTATTCTAATTTTATCAATTGAACCAATTATTTCTTTTATAGCATTTTTTCCCCTTCTAGTACAGGATCCTGTCTAGGGTCTGGTCTCTTTTTAGAATCCCTTAACCTAGGACATTTCCACAGTCTTTTGTTTGTTGGTTGGTTTAACATTGTCATTTTTGAAAAACAGTCCCCCCCCCCTCCATTTTTTTTTTTAATTTTAGGTTTGCGTGATGTTTCATCCTGATTTAAGTTCAGGTTACGCCTCCCTAGACTTAAAGAATACTACATAGATGAATTCCCAGAATACTATACAGGTGATGTGTGTCCTTTTCAGGGTCTACATCTGGAAGCAATGTCCACCCCTCCCCCTTTGATGGTATTCATTTTGATTACCCAAATTGTTATCTAGTTTCTCTGCTGTGTGATTTTTTTTTTTACTTTGCAACTTATAAGTAGTTGATGGGCAGACCATGCAGATATCCTCTTCTTCATGAAAATGTTCCCCTACATTTAGCCTCCATTGCTGAATCTTGCCTGACCCAAACTTCACTGTGCTGCTTACAAATGCTGATTCTCCCTTTCCAGTATTCCTTTCACATGCACTAGTTGCCAGGTGGCAGGAGCCCTCCCTTCTCCCCCACTTATTTATTTATCTATTTGTTATTGGCATGGACATATGATACTACTATATTTTTCAGTGGTTTAGAATTCATTGCCATACTTAAACATTTGGCACTCAAATCATCCCAGATTTGGCCAAATGAGAGCCCCTTTCACCGAACTCTTGACAAGCCCCCAACATTTTTAAGTGTGTTCTTACTTTCTGGCATACAATGTTCCAGGTTTATCCTGTAGCTACCCTGCCTCCAACCTGGAATCAGCCTGTTTTCTGAGGAGCTCTGGTTCCCTTTGGTGGTGAATAATACTAAAGACCAAGATCTGGGCACCTAGGTGAGCTCTCTGCTGCTGGAATGTCTTAACTTCTTGGACTTTTTAGCAGACAGGACTAGGAAATATATGCATGTATACACATGTACATACAAATGTACACACACATATATGTGCACATAATCATGAATATATACATACATATTTTAGAAATCATGAGTTCATACCAGTCACTACAATTCCAGTCCATGCCCACAGGCTTTTTCTTGCCTTCCCTTATTCCATATTTGCATGTCCCTTCTTCCTCTCTGAAAACCCTTACTCTAATACATTTAAGATGGTTTGGGATTTGTCTGCAATCAGAGACTCCCTACTGAATGTCAATCTTTAATTTATCTATAGTTTAATTCCATCAAATGGTTTCTACTTAATGACAAATATAAACAAACCATGTATTGGCAAATGGAGACAAATACAAGTATTAAGCTCTATGTCCCTTGTTCTTTGTCAGCAGTCCTACAAGTTTTAGGAAGAGCCATTCCAACTTTTCTGAGAAAGGCACACAGATCCCACCTGTGATAAAACAAGCTTATGTTCTGTTTAAATTCATATACAATTTGACATTCTATTATAAGGAATACTGTTGCTTTAAACTCTGTAACTAAGCCAAATTCTACAAGAAACCAGTTACTAAGCCAACTAGGCAAAGAGTTAATTAATTCATCAGTCATTATATGCAGATTAATCTGCCTAACTGAGTTAGAAAAGAGGTGAGCTTGTTTGGTTTTTCTTTTTGGAATTAGTGGAAGTGAGAATGTGCAATTTTTTTTCATTCAGTAAAAGCCTTAGAGTTCCTTCTGGAAAGGGCACAGGCTTTGAGATCAGACATGCTCCACCCCTTTTAGGCCCCTGTGTGACCTTCAGACCAACAACCTTGTCTGCAAAATGCGAATTAAATGTGCATCTTTTAGCAGTGGTGATGATTAGATGAGGTGCTGGAAATAAAGCACCTTTTGGTGTCTTAAATTTAAAATGAAGGGTGACTTACAAAGGTTAGCATAAATTTCTCTAGGAAAGGAAATGATTTTTTCTTCACTTCTATAATTGACCACACACACACACACACACACACACACACACACACACACACACACACACACCCCTCTATGTGCTCCCACT
>NW_017732085.1:134719-147470 GCF_001890085.2 Hipposideros armiger
GAGGCAGATCAGTCGCCGGCTTCTGGACGGCCGCTCACTGCAGCTGCTGGCCGCTCATGCTGGCTGCTGGCTACACACAGTAGCCCATGGCAACCCACTGCAGCAGGGGCTGCAGCCTACCCCGTCGCGACTCATGGCAGCCCAGCTCCAGGTTGAGCTGTTGTTCAGCATCTTAGTTGTGGAGGGCAGTGTCACTGGCCCTCATATGTGGGATCCGAACCGGGGCCCTCTGGCGTCCCAAGCCAGTTCTTAAACATCGCGCCACTCGGCCGGCCCCATTTTAATCATTTTTAACTGTACAGTTCTATGGCATTAAGTATCGGGTTGTTGGAAAAGTCATGACGTGTTTTTTCTATGGTTTTTGTTGCAAAAATGAGTCATGACTTTTCCGACAACCCAATACATTCACGTTGTTGTGCAACCATTGCCTCCATCCTTCCACAGAACTTGTTCCTCTCCCAAACTGAAACTCAATACCCATGAAACACTAACTCATCATTCCTTCCTACCCACAGCCCCTGGCAACCACCATTCTACTTTCTGTCTATGAATTTAACTACCCTAGGTCCCTCACATATGAGGTCTGACAAGTAAATTCACAAACTTGTTGCATCGATGTTGCTAACCTTTTTTTGCTATCAGAGGGATTATCGTTATGAATTTGTACCAAATGGACAAACAGCTAACCAAGTTTACTATTTGGAAGTGCTAAAAAGGCTGCGTGAAAAAGTTAGATGACCTGAACTTTTCACCAACAATTCATGGCTCTTGCATCACAACAGCACACCAGCTCACTGGGTACTGTCTGTGAGGGGGTTTTTAGCCAGTAAACAAATTGGAACACCCTCCCTACTCACCTGATTTGGCCTCCAATGATGTCTTCCTTTACCCAGAGATAAAGGAAGTATTGAAAGGAAGACATTTTGATGACATTCAGGATATCAAGGGTAACACAACGACAGCTCTGATGGCCATTCCAGAGAAAGAGCTCCAAAATTGCTTTGAAGGGTGGACTAGGTGCTGGCATCGGTGCATAGCTTCCCAAGGGGAGTACTTCGAAGGTGACCGTAGTGATATTCAGCAATGAGATATGTAGCACTTTTTCTAGGATGAGTTCGCGAACTTAATTGGCATACCTCATATTTGTCCCAGAAGTCTTAGTGCTGTTTTAACCTTTAGTTACCTCAAAAGTATAAAAAGCTACTGAAAGACCATTTATTACATTTTTCAAATATTGATTTTTTAAAAATTAAATTCAAAATACCCACTATCTTGTGCTATATAGCACTCTAGTCATTTTTCAAACTAGCTCAGCATCTCTTGGATGTAGGCCTATCAAGAATTGAAAAAGTTTCTTTGAATATTTTCATCCAGTTGTTAAACTTCTGTGTTGAGAAACATATTTTGTTTCATATTTATAGGAGAAAAAAATGATCTTATTGTCATCATGGACTTGAGTTCAGCTAACCAGAGGACAGATGCAATTTTTTTTGACATTTGCCAGCTTCAATCAGAGGGACTGAAACAAAAAATAAATTTAAAAATCATTACACTATTCAAAATTCACAAAATTAAGTAATATAAAAGAAATCTAAACTAGGGCCGGCCGAGTGGCTCAGTTGGTTAAGAGCTCTGAGCAACAGCAGTTCAATTCCCAGCCTGAGCTGAGCAGCCGCTGAGCTGCCAACAGGTGGCAGGATAGCTCAGCTTAAAAACAAAATGAGGAAAAGAAATCTAAACTTTCAAATGCAATAGGCTTCTGAAATACCATCTTAAACATTAACAAGAGTAAGGAAAACACCACTTTATCTTTGCCCGTTTGCCCCAGAGTTTGTGCCTTCCCAATTCTCCTTGATGTGACCAGGGCCTTCCCTTGCCTACTTTGAGGGCCCCAGCATTTCCCTGACCTGACACCTCCGCCCCTCTGCTGGCACCTGGCTGCAAGGCAGCCCTTCATCTCTGTAGACAAGGATGTTGCAGCTGCACTGCCCTTGCCTGGAAACAGATGCTTGCACTGCCAGAGGCACCAGGCTGCGCTCTGTGCTCTTCCAACAGCTCTTCTCCCACTGCTCCGGGTGAGCCAGCTGGGATTTTGAATTCTGATCCCATGGTTCAAAACACGAATGAAGGTTTCCCAGACCAGACTTGAAAAAGGCCAGGTGACTGAGTTTTTTGGTTTTTTTTTAAGTGTCTTGAGCTCCTACCTGATAAAAGGAGGACTAGGTAAGGATTGACTTTGCATTTTTTTTAAGAAACATTGCATCACTGTATAAGGGCATTGCTTTTGTATTTAGTGTTCAGCAGTGTATCGTGGAACACACTAGGTCATGTAGTGCAGATCTCTTCATCTAATCAATCCTTCATATAAAAATTCAGCATGTAAAAAGTTATCTTTAACCCTAACTCCTAAATCTGAACAAGTGGAAATTTTTGCTATATTTTTAGGGTGACTGAATATCAGGCTGCCTTAAAAGTGTGGTTTCTGGGCTCTAACTTAATTCTCCCTTTATAAGTTTTCACGAGATTTGTTTTGTGCACTTCTCTTCCCACTAACAATTTATAGAAATCTTAGCATCAAAAATAATTGACAAACCCTTTTAAACATCCCACTACACTATACTATTTTTATCTACCTTTTCCTACCTTCTGACTGCCCCATTAGCCACACTACAGACCAGGTCGATATTGCCATGTGTGAATATTTGTGTTAACACAAGGTGTGAGGCCTGACAGTAGGGCTAAATAGGCTGTTTGCTTCTGTCTATGTCAAAAAGAGTGATTTACTGCTTTTGTTTTTGTTTTGTTTGTTTGTTGTTTTTTTAAAGCAAGTTTATTGAGGAACAGTGTGTTTTTCCAGGACCCATCAGCTCCAAGCCAAGTAGTTGTTTCAATCTAGTTGTGGAGGGCGCAGCTCTGCAGCCCATGTGGGAATTAAACTGGCAACCTTGGTGTTAGGAGCCTGCGTGTTAACCACCTGACCTAACCGGCTGTCCCTAGTGCTTTTGATTTTTTAAAGAGTCTTCTTATTTTTTATATAGTACTAAACTGGGCACGTATTTTAAGAAGTTAAAATTTGATCATGAAATTCCTTTAATGAGAACACACATTTCAAGCAGGAGTTATTTATCTGTGGCATTCGTGAATTCTTTCATCTATTCTACAAAGATTCACGGAGGATCTCTCCTGGGTCAGGCACTGAACTAGGCACAGGTGCAGCAGATGCAAAGGACAGATTCAGCCTGGCCCTCGTGGAGTCCACAGTATATTGGAGTTTTGAAAAAGCAGTAAACAAACAGTTACAACGCAGGGTCCCAGTGAGATGATGGAATGGAGAAGGGGCACCTAACCCTGACTGTGGAGGCAGTGGTAAGGTGGGAGGATAACTAAGAATTGGCCAAGTGAATAAGGGGCCAAGGTATTCCAGAGAGGAGGGGCACATATAGCCAAGGGATGAACTAAGGTGTTTAGGAAGTGCAAGTAGTCAGAAGGACAGTGAGGCGCGGGGGGAGCGCTGGGAGGGGAGAGAAGTGAACTGAAGCTCCAGAGTTTACATTGACCCAGCCTTGAAGGACCATGGCCAGGGGCTTGTAGGTGGTGGGGACAGTGAGATGGTCATATTTGTATTGTCACTGTGGCAACACCGTGTAGGGTACACTGGAGTTAAGTAAGCAGGAGGCCACTGCAGAAATCCAGGTTAGATTAGTGATCTAAGACCATGGCAGTGGCAAGTGGGGTGGAAAGGACAAGACAGGACAGATATTTAGGACACAAATCCAACAGGATACAGTAACTGGGTTTGGCAAGAAGGAAAGTGAGTTGGGAATGACTCCCATATTCCAGATAATTGGGGCCCTTATTCCTAGAGAGGAGCAGGTTGGAGGTATGGGGTGGGCATGGGGGATGAACTCAGGTCTTGGCAGGGAAAACTGGAGATCCCTGTTAGACATGGAGGTAGAGGTGTGCTGGGGGACAGTGGTGGACTGGAAGGTGCTCTGGGCTGGAGATCTGATGTGGACATAGAGCTGTGTGTACAGAGTATGCAGGATACAGTCTACCCCACTAGGAGCACACCTAAGAGGAGAAAGGCTGTGCTGGGTCTGAGGTGCCGCCACCCCGCGGAGGAGGGGAGATCCTCTAGCCAGAGGCAAACAAAATAAAAAAGGCCATGTGGTGGAATCCAAAGGCCAAAGGAAAGTCAGACCCAGCTCCACAGAGAGGTCAAAGAAGATAAAGACCAAAGTTCATGGGTGAACTTTAGTCCCTGGGAGGCCATTGATGACCCTGGTGAGAATATATTCAGTGTAGAGAGGTGGGCTTCCAAGGGCTGAGGTGTAAACAGGAAGTAAGGCAGGACAAGGGAAGTCACATTTCCTTTTCAACTCTTGGCTGTGGTGGGCAGGAGGAAAGATGTTGGAACTAACAAGGTACCTGAGATTGAAGGAAGCGCTGTTGGTTTTAAATGGGGCAGAGTTGAATGTATTTGTGTCCTTACAGGAAACAAGCAAATAGAAAAGAGGAGATTGAAGAAAGAGGGAAGAATCAGAGGGGACACTTAACAGGGTAAGGACCCCCATGACCCTGGGCACAGAGGCAGCACAGCAGGAGCTCCGCCAGCGGGGTTTGCTCTCTGTGCAGAACAAAGCCAGGTCATGCAGAAATTGAGAGAAACGTTGCGTGTTTGGAGAACAGTGAGAGACACCTGAAGACCAAGCTACATGAAGGCATGTGAAAGAATCCATACGCAGTGCTGTGAGCTCCCCCCCCCCCCCCCCCCCCCCCGGGCCTCGAGACCATCAACTTGTAACAATGCACGCGGAAGTGGTCTCCACAGCGCAGTTCTGGCATCCAAAACTGAGGCCCAGTCAGTTCTTTTGCCTTCTTTCCCCCAAGTACAGCAACATGAGTGCAAAGTGGCTGGTTGCCCATGTGGCCTGGCTGTGGCAGGAATGGAGGGACCTATCTCACACTCAGTCAAAATACGCGAGAACACATGCCTGTCTCTGCCCTGGTTTGTTCCTCGGCTACCATGGCAAGTTCAAGGCCAGGGTGTCTTCCAGAAAAGGAGCACAGCTGTTCAGAGAACTGCAGAGGAGAAACGGGGGCTGGAAGTAAAGACAAGAGGCTAAGGGAGGCGGCGGCGTGGGTGCCCTGGAACAGTCTAGAAAATGAAGAGAACAAAGGCGGTGTGACGGTGAACCCCTTACAGACCCTCCTCCCTGATAGAATATGCATGATCCTGCGCGAGGCCCCGCCTGCCTGGGAGCAGGGAGGCGTCCGGAGGGTCGGCGGGGAACGATTGCCCAAACCCAATTTTCTGGGCTGAGGGTGCGAGGCAGCTACACGTCCGCGGTTCGGACCCCACGCGGGTGAGCTCCCCTCGCGCTGGGCTTAGAGGTCAACTCCCGACCCCTCCAGCACCGTTAGCACTAGCGCCCCTCCCATACTCCGGAACTGGTCGCTCCCACATCGTACTGGTCGCCCCCGGAGCAGGCCAGCTCCCCTTCTCTGCTGCGCAGAGGCCCCGGGGGAATTCAGGCCCGGGAGGGGACGCAGGTTCGACGGCGGAGGCAGAATGGGACGCGGGCCTAACGGCAGGTGCCAGCAATCGCCCTGCGGGAACTTGGTGGCGCGCCCCGTCCCTCAGTGTGGCCGCAGACTACCACCCAGCAGGGCCCCAGAACCATGCGGAGCGCGCTCTCCCCCCGGACCCCGCCGGGCTCTTCCCGGTCGCGCAACCAGGGGCGGGGCTGAGCGCTGCGCGCGGACGTAGGGCGAGCCTAGGGCGCTACGCCACCCGGCTGGCTCCAGCAGAGCCAGGCGCTGTCTGCACCTGCCTCAGTTCATTGTATGCTGTTTATCCAGCAGATAATTCTAAGCAATAATCTTTAAAAAGCATTTGACTCCGTGTGTCTTCCTTGCATCCTTTTTAGTTAGGAGTTTGTGGTGGGCGGGGGGAGGAACAAGAACGCCGGTTCTGATCGGAAAACACCGAGAGAACAGACCATCTCTTTCAGCAGCAAGGAAGACAAGCCGTCGCAGGAGCCACACATATCTACAACTCTTTATTGCTTTTTGTGCAAATTCCTAACTGTGCCTGACGTCCATACAAACGGGCAGGCATGGGCTGTTTGGGCAACAGCAAGACAACAGAGGACCAGGGCGTCGATGAGAAAGAAAGACGCGAGGCCAACAAAAAGATTGAGAAGCAGTTGCAGAAGGAGCGCCTGGCTTACAAAGCGACTCACCGCCTGCTGCTACTGGGTAAGGCTGGATGCAGGATGCAGGCGAGCGGAGGAGCGCACATCCAGCAGCACTGCGAGTGCGGGCCGGGCGGGCGGGGCCGAACACCGGCTGCGCGCACCGCCGGAGACCTAGCAGCCGCCAGCGACTCGGGCCAGCTCCTCCAGCCCAGAGTTGGCGTGTACTTGAAAATGCCTGCGATGCGCTAGGATAATTGTTCAGTGGGGGTTGGTGTGAGAAATGGCCAGGGCATCGGGCTACAAATCACAGCATTCTTTTTGTTTGTTTGTAGGGGCTGGTGAATCTGGGAAAAGCACTATCGTCAAACAAATGAGGATCCTGCACGTCAATGGATTTAATCCTGAGTAAGGAATGATCAGTTGCGGTTTTGCTTAAAAACTGCACGCAAGCTTTGTCACTTCTCTCTTAGCCTTCCCAAACCGTTGATTTGATCATTGAATACACCTTTAAAGGAGAAAAATACAGAAGTGTTTTGTTGAATTTGGTATATTTAGGCAAATCCTTCTTTTGATAGTGTCTAGATCAAAAAAATAAAATAACTTGCCTAACAAAATATGATTTATTAGGTATTCTTGAGGTATTGAGTATTGATCTGTATTCTTGATATTGCTCTGAGCACACTTAACCAATATGTCGATGTATACTTTTCTCTATACCATTTGTCTTCATCTGTTTTAATTCATAGCTATCAACATATATCGGATTGATTCAAATTCAATATATTTACAATTATAGCTTTATAGTTTTTATATGCAATAGTCATGACAAGTTTCCCATGTTTTGTGTAACCAGTGTGGTTGTTTAACGCTGTAGATTGTAATTTGTGCATTCAAGTTTGTTTAGAGTACAAATTATAGAAGGAAGATGTTTTCCTTTCCCAGACAAAAACTTTGCAGCTATTGTCCTAGGGGTTGATGTTGACCTCTAGGAAACCAGTCTAGCCCCATTCCACAGCTGGAAATTTTAAATCCCACACAATTTATTCAAATCAGTGCCAATGATAAATTAATAACAATTCTCTTTTAATACAGGGAAAAGAAGCAAAAAATTCTGGACATCCGGAAAAATGTTAAAGATGCTATTGTGGTAAGAACTTTTATTTAAATGGTTGTTTACTAGAAAAGTTAAGTACTCTTCTCTCTAAAACTGTGTAGATAGAAATTACATATTAGATTATCATACATGGAGCCTAAGTGTTATGTTTATATGCATGTATACTTTTTCCATTTTAGACAATTATTTCGGCAATGAGTACTATAATACCTCCAGTTCCACTGGCCAACCCAGAAAACCAATTTCGATCAGACTATATCAAGAGTATAGCCCCTATCACCGACTTTGAATATTCCCAGGTACGTAAATCCTTATTGAAATATTTTAGGTGATGCAAGATGGAACCATTTTTAATGAGGTGGCTTACTGAGAATCAATGTTAATATTAATTCATTATCAACTTTCTTCAAAATCTAGCTCTGCTTAAGAGAAATGCTTTCCTCTGTACCAAAATATTAACATTGGTTAAAAACATTAAAGACAATAGAATTGTAAAAAATGCTTTTATGAATGTATTAATAAGTTTGATAATCAGGAAGACAGCATACCTTTAAGAAATATTGATAGTATTTTCTCCTATATGTATTTCTAAATTAACAAGTAAGCAATTTCCCAGATAACAAGTGAGTGGAAATTCCATGAGTAGAGAGAAATACTTTTTGATATGTGATTGGCTCCATAGAAAGAATAGAAAGAACAGAATTCAGTTTACTTTTAAGGTGTGTGTCCCTTTGGATTAAACAAGAAGAGAATGCATGCTGTAAATAATAATATGGATCACTTCTGAATGTTTACTATATGATAGGAAAATGTAGTTTGCTTCACATCTGCAGGATTTAGGGCGGCTTTCCTAATCACTTGGATGACAGTAATGCTTATGCAAAAGAATGATGTGAATATTAGTTTTCTCTGGGGGGATAACCACTTCTTTTAAATATTACTATTTGGAAATTTTATTAAGCATGTTTCGAAGAAAGATATATTTGTTAAATTTTTCAAAGTCATTTTTGTTATAATTGTGCCAAAAGCGTGTGTGTGTGTGTGTGTGTGTGTGTGTGTGTGTGTGTGTGTCTACCCATCAATAACAGTATTTCAAAGTTTTCACTGCCTGACATGGTGGTCTTAAGACATTTTTCATTTTCAGAATCCTCTCTTCCAAGGGAAGCTTGTGTACAATGTGTACACAATGTGTCCAGAAACCAATGTGTACAATAGATAGGCCCTACCCTGCTCTGACTGAAGTTCTGGCCAATGTGCGCCTGCTCAGCCCTACCCCTTCTCTTCAGCACAGCATAGTTGTCCAATGTGCTCTGTATTGGGATAGTAGATACGAATTACTTTTTTAAAAGCTTTTATTTCCATTCTCCCATGGGATTATTGCTTCTGCTAAGCATTCCGATGTAGCCATTGAGATCTCTAGAATTTCTAAAAAGGAGATATAGGGGTGGCAAAATGGCTAGAAACGGGTTAGGGCATCTGGCACAGCAGGGCCCGCTGTTTTTTACTAAACTATGTCTTTAATTGGAAGGCTTGGAGAGGGATAAAGGAGATGACGTGGTGAACACGGGATGGGGGTGAAGGGGTGGGCCAAAGCAGTCATTCAGCTAACTAGACCTGTAGAATGTCCTCCCAGCATTCTATGATATCTTATGTATGGAAGAAGTCATCCAAAACTATGAGGCCTTAGCTGAAATCAAGAGTGGCATTCCCATTCAACTTCAGATTTACACATTCACAGACCCATATTTGAGTTCTCAATTTTGTCCTGTTGTGTTTGCCTAAATATAATCATAAAACATCTTATATATGGTTCTGATATAGGAAAAAGCTTTTCTTAGCATATAATGAGAATTTAGAATTAAGATGAATTAATCAACTACACATCTTCTTTCTTCTGTTCATGACAAACTCACACATGATAAAGTGATCCCCTATTTAAAATTCATAACGTCAGTAACTCCCTTGTGGATTACTAAGGAATTCAAAGTACCTAATTTGTGAAAGTGTTTTTTGAGCTAAACCATGAATATTTTTAATAAACAAATAAAATCGACAAACCATTTTCTTTGAACACAGGTATTTTCATATAGATGTGTTAAGGCTACTTAAAAATGATTATCAGAAACCAATAAAAGACCATTGTGAGCCAGCAGATATATGTGAAATTATAATGCTTTTTCAGAAGTAATAGTTTTTTAGTAGTTTTTAAGCCCAGCATCCTGTTGTCATCTGTGTCTCTGTCCATGTCAAATGACATTATATTTATATTATAAAAGAGCCTGTACTTATATAAATGAGGAAATTAATATCTAAATATATAGCTTTCCTTCTGAAAATGCTGCTTTTAATATGCATACATTTCAGTAACATTTATTTCATAGTGCTCTAAATATTCATATCACTTATAATATTAGATTGAATAGTTCTTAGATTTACATTTTGATGATCCTAAGACCAATCTCTGACTTATATACTAATTTTACTTGTTACATTTGGAGAAAATTTACTTTTATTTAAAGAAAATGTTTATTGTTGTAAAAATATATAATAAAAGTAGAGCTAAATTAAGTATTTTTTATAGTAAACATAACACTAATTTACTAATCTAGAACTTCTTTGAGATTAAATCCTTGAGAAAGTCTTTCAGTGTCACATTCAATTCCTTGAGGGTCTTTTAAGTTTATTTTCCTTTAGATATAAAATAATTTTGAACCAAATATACCTTATCATTAAAAATAATTCAGAGTTATTTAAGAAGGAAAAATTAGATTTTTTTTTAAGGAGAAGAGGATAAATAAGGCTTAACAAGAAATGTGAGAACAGCCTGATCTGTTGGTCAATGTTCTGTCATTACCACCTGATACTTCCTCAGGCGACGTTCATCAGAATTGCAAGTCAACATAAACCCAGTGAACAGGAATATTATTTCCTCTCCTCCCAGGTGAGAGGACACCAAGCATTTGGTGAGGGTGTAGCCCGGCTTACTGCAGTGAACCGGGAATAAGGCCCTGAGAGCCCAGTTGCCCATTGTGAGTCTTGGTTCCACTATTCTCTAAAGATGTGTCCTCAAGCAAGTGGCCTACCACTCAGTGAAGAACAGGGTGGAAGCAAGACTTCCTGAAGCCACTCTAAGGAGGGCTGGTGAGCACATGCATGGAAGGGCTGAGAGCTATGCCTACACCAAGTGACTCTCAGCTGCTTCTGCCTGTGTGCTTGTTCTGTCTCCTCTGGGAAGTGTGAGTAGAGTTATAGAATTCATATCATACAGGTTAATGATCTTCCTGGTGATTTTTTAACCAACTGAACGTTCTTGCTCCCCTACCCAAAAAGACTTTGAAGTCCATAGTGTAAATCAGGTAGGAGTAAGTTCTCAATTGTCACGTCCAGCGTGGCAAGGGCAAATGGGACACGAGAGGGGCGGCGCAGATTGAATAAGTACAAGAGACAAAAGTAAGATTTAAGAGCGAGACTAAGGGACTCAGCCTTTAGAGATAGACTGAGCCACCGAATCGGGTCAACGTATGGTTTTTATTGATTTTTTTCAAGGAAGTAAACTGTTGTGTTGTCCGTCATTAACCGTGTATACTGGTGTGCCTTAAGGCCTTTTTCAGTGACCTTTTCCCAAAGTACTTCAGTAAATGCTATGTCTTCATACTTCACCACATTGCCCCAAGACATAATTACATGTCCTCCCAGGGAGACAGCTGATATCATTCCATCAGGTCCCAGTCAGGCTGAGACGCCCCCCGAGAGAGTTTTACAGATATCATTCCATTCGGCCTCAGTTTTCCGAGACACTCTCTCGACTAATGGGTCAGAGGCTAATGCAGGGGGAGTGGTCTAAGAATCGGCTGTAAGGCGACACTCAATAGGGAGCCCAAGCTGCAGCCCCCACATGAGTCCCCAGCATCTGCCCTCAAACCTCATTGGAACCCTCCAGCCCTACCCAGCACTATCAGAAAATGACAGCTGGTGGCATTAGCTCCTAGAGGAACAGGACTTTTCCTTTGTCTACCATCTTCCTCTGTCTACTGCCCGCCCTCCTCTCCCCCACCACTCACATGGCACAGCCAGGTACACTGAAAGCCATTGCTGAGTGCCTGCTAACTTAAAGTATAATAGAATATTAGTCCACTTCAGTAAGGAGCTCTGAGGGTAACAAGTGAGGGGACTGGCCCACTGGGATGTCACACAGTATCTCATTTATCCCCAAAGGAAGGTTCCCATCCATGCAACAACACAGTAATCAACATTTTCATTCAAAATGGCCTTTAAATCCATCTCCCAAGCGGCCCCTTGTTCTTTGCCTTTTGAGGTAGTGAGGTTTAGTGTGTGGGGGTTTTTTGGGGTTTTTTTTAAAGATTTTATTGGGGAATTGAGGGAGGGGAACAGCGTTGGGGAATCAGGGGAAGGGAACAGACGAGTTGCTGTCCTTTTGTTCTTCAGTCTAGTTGTAGAGGAGTTGCTTCACTGGCCCATGTTGGTATTATCATTGCACTCTTCCTGGATGAGGCAGATCAGTTGCCAGCCTCTGGATGGCCGCTCATGGCAGCTCTTGGCAGCTCACACTGGCTGCCGGCCACTCACGCTGGCTGCTGGCCACACACGGTAGCTTATGGCAACCCACTGCAGCAGGGGCTGCAGCCTACGCCATCGCCGGCGACTCATGGCAGCCCAGCTCCAGGTCGAGCTGCTGCTCACCATGTTAGCTGTAGAGGTCAGTGTCACTGGCCCTCATGTGGATCTGAACTGGGGCCCTGCTGCTCAGAGCTGGCATCCCAAGCCAGCTCTTAACCAACGCGCCACTTGACCGGCCCTAGTGTGTGTTTTAAAAGAGACAGACAACATTAGCAACTATAAAAAGTTGGAACTGCTACTGTATGTCCAAAAGTAGGGCCAGCCGAGTGGCTCAGTTGGTTAAGAGCCTGCTCAAGAGTGTGAGCACTGAGCAACAGCGGTTCGATTCCCGGCCTGAGCTGAGCTGCCGCTGAGCTGCCAACAGGTGGCAGGATGGCTCCGCTAAAAAAAAAAATGCCCTTTGTATGTCGGACAGTAATATGAAACTCAAAGATTTTTATATATGACATCAAAGAGAAAAGTGTCATCTTAGATGATTCAGATGTAATTAATGAACCCAGATGACTACATAGGGGCACTTTGGGGCCCTTGCTCTAGGTGTACTTGTCTCAGATCTCAGCTGCCCCTGGCTGGGTCCTGAACCACCAGTGGGGGAACTGGCTGCTGTGAACAGGAGCCCAATGGGGGAATGGCTTCTTGGGGCTCTGGGCTGCCTCTGGGCCTTCCAGGGCCAAGGCAGGGCCTAGAAAGAATGTCTGCCTGGGCCGGCTGAGTGGCGCGATGGTTAAGAACTGGCTTGGGACGCCAGAGGGCCCCGGTTCGGATCCCACATATGAGGGCCAGTGACACTGCTCTCCAC
>NW_017732085.1:147750-194943 GCF_001890085.2 Hipposideros armiger
CTCCACAACTAGACTGAAGAACAAAAAGACAGCAACTTGTCTGTTCCCCTTCCCCCAATTCCCCAGCGCTGTTCCCATCCCCCAATTCCTCAATAAAAAAATCTAAAAAAAAAAGAACGTCTGCCTGTGGGCAGGAAGTGGACTGAGTGCTCCAGAGACACCTGCCAGTGACTTAGGACTCTGTGGACTGCGCAGTATCCCTGTCTTGAGGGAAGGCAATGGAGCCAGACACCCTGGGCTCAGATTCCAGCCCTGCCATTATGTGACCTTTAGCAAACTACTTCATTGTTGTCTGCTGTTTATCAGCTATAAAATGGGCATGATGACAGTACCTACTTTCTGAAGTTGTTGTGAGGATTGAATATGTTAGTATCTGAAACAGTAATGACACATGGGAGGTGCCCCTTCAGAATTGGTATTACTGCACCATAAAAGAAGGCAGGAGCTCTGGTACCGACTCGGTGCTGGTGACCTGGTCAGCCCTCTCCATCTCCCTGAGAACCCAGTGGCCTAAGATGAACACCCAGCTAACCATAAACAGTCCACTCTTGTCTGGGTCCAGTGGGGAGCTATTTCAATCCTCTAGCTCTCTGCCCTCCCTGTTACCAACCCCTCACTGCAGCCCTGCCTCAAACCAACATCTATAAACCATCTCTTCTGTCCAGTCCAAGACCTGAAGTCCCCACATCTCACAATATGCCTGGGAGAGGTTTCTCAATTATCCTCAAAGGGAGGTCAGGCCATTGACTGGCTCCAACTACTCAGGAATCTCAGCCTTTGTGCCCTCTCAGAGCACAGATGTCTAGGTGAGCATTCTTCTAGGTAATCTACCTATTCTCTGTCAGCAGCAGCTCCTGGATCTCAGTCTTCTTCTTTCTCCACCATAGCTTCAGTCAGATTTTCTAAAACCAACTTTGGTTTTCCTCCTTTCCTGCCATCTTTGCCATCTTTGTCCTACCCTTCCATTCTGCACCTTACTTAGCTACAGGTTCTTTGAGGCCACCTAGAACTCACCTGTGTTTGCTAGATCTCTGTCAGATTTTGTTCCTTGCTTCCCAGAGCTATAGTTTCTGCCAGGTTTTGCCACAAATTCCAACAAGCTTCTGGCTAATCCTTTCAGCCCAGTACTCACCCCAACACACCTCTGCTTCATGCTTTCTAGTGCTAGAAAGGTGAGACATATCCTGAAACAGCACCCCCCAACCCACCCTGGCAAGTGGAGTTAATACTGAAATATATCACATTTTAAGCACAGAAGTCTCAGAAAAGTTTTTTTCAGCATTTTTTTGGTAAATAAAGTATTTTAAATGTCCTAGGGTGTAAAAATCCTTAAAAAATTCTAGTTTTAAAAAATCCTAGAAAAATTCATTTTTAAAAAGTAAACGATATTGTTCTTTTTCTAATTTGCACATTTGAGGTTTTTTTTTTCCTTTTCTGAAGTTTGCTGGAAGGGGTGAGTTGCCTGTGTCTTAGAGTCAAAGCCGCCATAGTGATTCTATAGGGTGATATCAAAGTCAGAATTTAAGGATTAAAACTGGTGTGTGTTGAAAACACATTGTTAATGAGGCCTTAGAGATCATCTAGTCTGACAGCTCCAGCTGAGAAAATGAACTTACTGGAGAAGTGTCTGACTTGGAAGTTTGATGATTTCCCCAGCTGTGTACAGAGCACCCTGGTAGTGGGCAAAGATGGAACATGGCTTCCCTGGATGACTATTTCTTTCCAATGAAAGGTTTTTATAATCGAGTAGTCTATAAACAACAGTCTTCAGTGGGATAACATTGATGAACTGCAAGGCTTTTTCTGCCAAAACTGAGTGTGAAGGCACTGTTGAGGGGAAAGGAAGGGTGGGTGTGTAAGAGGTCGCATTAATTCTTCTCACTTCTTAAATATTTATTCAACAAACTTTAAGTGTCTGTATATTAAGATGAATAAGGAGCACAACTTTTCCTCAAAGAACTTATTGTCTAGAGGGAATGCAGACTTATAAACAAAGTTGATACTGTTGGAAAATGCTACATTAGAGGGATTTATGGGGAGCTATCTGGAGCACATGGGGGGGACCCTCACCCAACCAGCTTCATGCCAAGCTGAGTCTTCCTTGAATGATAAAGTTTAGAACAGAAGTGAGCATAGAGAAGTGCAGAAGGGGGATGGCACCTTCCAGGACATAACAAAAGGCTCAGTGGGGCTGAGAGCAGATTGAGGACCAGCCACTGACACCGTGGAGGGAGAAGCAGACAGGTTATAAATGGCCCATGTGCACACCATTGGGCTGGACTCCTCTCCAAAGAAGGAGAAACATTTGGTGATTTTAGTCAGGGAGTGATGAAATGCAAGTTGTCTTTGGAAAGACCATTTCCGAATTTATAAAGAAGACAGTTTTATGTTTCTGCCCTTAGAATGGTGCTCTTGGAGTTTGTCTGTCGTTGGGCAAAGGACATTTCTTCCGTCAGAAACCTGCTTCCTGTCCTCACATCACTTATGTCAAAATGTTAAGGAGGAATGGAACCCCCATAGAGAATAACTATTATACTTCATTTTGCACATCTGGTATGCTAATAAAAGGAATTGCTATCATTGGAGTAAGTTATTTCAGTTAGATCTAGAACTTCAGTGAAGATACTTTTTTTAAATTCCTCTTTTTTATTGAAATATTATCATAAGGTGTATTCCTAATAAATGTATTTTTTTCTTTTGAAACACTTTTAAACTTATCCCAAAAATGCAAGTGTAGTACAAAGCAGTCCCTTCACCTAGGTTTATCAATACCTAATGTTTGGCTACACTTGCTTTCTCATTTTATCTACACTAACACACATTTTTTTAATGAACCATTTTAAAATTAGTTGCAGAAACCATGCTCTATTACCTCTAAATACTTCAGAGTGTATTTCCTATGAACAAGCACATCTATTTATATAACCACAGCACAGTTATTGAAATCAGGAGATTTAACATTAATACATTGTTGTTTTATAGACTACAAATGTTATTCAAATTTCACCAATTGTCCCAATAATAAATAATATAGTGAAATAATAGTAATAATAATAACTATGGTTAATAATCCAATCCAGGATCAATTGCTACATTTAATTTCCATTTCTCCTTTACTCTAGAAGAGTTCCTCAGCCTTCCTTTTCTTTCGTGTCATTGACCAGACACTTATTTTGTGGAATGCCCTCACTGTAATTCATCTGATGTGCCGTGACTAGATTCGGTTTGTGCTTTGGCCTCAAAAACACAGAAGTGATTTTGTGTCCTTCCTAGTGCATCAGGGACATTAACTCTGATGCTTAGTAAGGTGCAGTCTGTGCTTTTTTCTCTGTAAAGGTACCTTTTCCCCTTTGTAATTCATAAATACATTTTAGGAATGTCCTTTGGAGACTGTATAAATATCCCGTTTTTATCAAAATATTTACACTAGTTTTAGCACACTAATAAATTTTATCCACAGTGATATTTAAGGGGAAAGCTGTTTCCAACTCTTTTTAACTATTTCTAAATACTGTAATGAAAAGTAAGTAGAACGTGGGTCGTGATGCTGCTTTTCACATAATAAAAAGTACGTCATTAGAGGATCAGCCAGAGTGGAGACCTCTCATCTACACCAACACGCCAGGAAATTTGAGCATGAGCCACAAGACAGCTTTTCCCTATGGTGTTTTTCCTTATAGAAAATATATTTGGAGGGTCACAAAGTAAGGCAGCATATATATATTTTAAATTTCTTTAATAAGATGTCATTGAAACTTCAAATCCTTTGAAAGTGTGTTGTCAAAGTTTTTGTTGTCAAGGTTCACCTTTAATTTGGATGTATTTTGGAAGTTTGTTGCTTGGTTCACTTCTAAGGACACGTTCTTTTCAGAAAGATATGATATTAAAAATACCTTAGTGTTAGAACATTTTGTCATTATTGCTAGTTTTAAGTTAACTCTGAGAGAAAACACTGAACTTTTCAGTACTCTTTTGGGAAATGGAAGGAGCAATAGGCTACTTTTATGTCAAATTAAGATTTGGATGAATTGACACATGTGGTTTGTGAGAAAGATACACTGAAGTTTTAAGAGACAGAATAATGAAGTTGCTCCTGAATAATTTAAAGTTCCTTTAAAATAGTGACTTTTTAATTTTTTCAGCTCTGCATGAGAATGTCATCCATGAATGTGTGGGGTGTTTTTTTTTCACCTCTTAAATAATCCCATACATTTTTTTATTCTGTCCTTTATTAAGGCATATAAATTGAATTAAACCAACTTGATGCATAACAATTCTCACTACACAAAGCAATTTTGTTTTTTTAGTTCTTTTTGTTTGAATAAGAAGTATTTGTATATGGCATAAATTCCAAAATATATAAAAGAGTGAAAAATCTCTCTCCTATTCCTGCCCCCAGGTACCCAGGTCTGGTCCCTGGAAATAGCCAGTGTGGCGTAAAATTGATTAGGGTCCTCAAATAGCAATCTTTTCCATGTATTTTTAGCTCATAGTGTATAAGCAATTGTAAAATGTAATTGTAATTGATCTTCTTAGTATGGAGAAAATATCTAGCCTGAATTGCCAAGTGAACATTTTTCAAATAAAATTTAACATTAAAGTAAATTTATGGAAACTGTTTTGGTGCTTAGACAAAATGCTAGAGTACTTGATTATAAAAAATAGAAAGATTTTATTAGACATCGATTAAATATTGATGTTTTAGAGTATAGAAACTACAGACTTCATCACTGAGGGAAATCGCAAATTATACAAGTAACCCAAGCAGAACCCTTGGAGATCATTTGACCTTTATGTTCTGCCTAATAATCTGTTGGAGCATTTGGTAGCTCTTTGGGACTATTTCTCTAATCATTCAGGTCTGTGCCACATGGTATCTTTCTCACACAAGTTTCCTGTTCATTCTATAACCATCCTACATTCTTCCATCTTGGCTTTAGCATGTTCTGCTCCTCCCACACTTATTTTTCTTTCATAGACCTAGTTTGAAATTTCTGCCCAAGAAAAAACCCTTGGCTTCCCTCCCATATGGACATGCTTACCTCCATCTGCATATTGTATACTGTCCCTCCTTTCCACCAATTCTTGCTCTTAACCACCTTCAAAACCTGTCTGCTATCTGTATGAAAAAAAACAACAAAGATTCTCAAGAACACAGTTTGTGTGTTGTATATTCGTCCTTATTTAAATATTGATTTACCAAAGTTCAGTCTTGAGCACTTAATAAGTGCTCAATTAATGCTGAATGATTTTAAGTACCTCCATTAACAAGGGTACACTTACTTAGAAAGCAGATTTTGTTTCATGATTTCGAATGTTTAACTTTTATGTCTGTTCTTTTATTTAAAGCTCATGGTTAGTCATGTTGCATTTTACCACTACACGTACATTTATTGGAGATAGAAACCATCGCCTCCTTGCTTGGCACATACAGTCATGTGCCTTATCACAATGTTTTGGTCAACAGCAGACCATGCACATATATATGACAGTAGTGCCATAAGATTATAATGGAGCTGAGAAATCCTATTGCCTAGTGATGTCGTAGCTGTCATAACATCATAGCATAACATATTACTCGCATAATGATGGTTTGTGGTGATGCTGATGCAAACAAACCTACTGCATTGCCAGTCATATAAAAGTATAGTACATACAATTATGTGCACTACATAATACTTGATAATGATAATAAATGACTATGTTACTGGTTTATATATTTACTATACTATATTTTATTGTTATTTTAAAGTGTACTCTTTCTACTTATAAAGTTTACTGCATCCCTTTATCACATAATTTTCTCTTGTGCTTGATTTAATCTCGTGTTGTTTGGTTCATCATGGATGGCCCCTAAGTGCACAAAATCCATTGGTAGTGTTGCCAGTAAGAGGCCACATTGAGTGATTGACCTGAAAATGAAATTAAAAGCAATTAAGGACTATGCAAATGGAAAAATCATTGATGGTTATTGCTCACCAGTCAGGCATGTCCCATTCCACCAGAGCTATGATCTTGAAGAACAAGAACAAAGTGACAGAAGCTGTTAAGGGATCTGCTTCACTGAAGGTGACAAGACTAACAAAAATTCAAGAAGGGCCTATATCAGACATGGAGAAACTTCTAACAACCTGGATTGAAGACTGAACACTGAAGTGTATCCCTCTCAGCACCATGAGGATCATGGCCCAAGTGAATGTTTGTGATATTGAAAGAAAAGGCTGGACTCAACTACAGTGTTGAATTTACTGCTATCTCTGGGTGGTTTAAATGATTCAAGAATCATTATTCATTATATAATGTGAAAGTGAGTGGTTAGTCTGCAAGTGCTGATGAGAAGGTAGCTGAAGAATTTTTGGAAACTCTAGATAAGCTGACTGTGGAGGAAAATTACTTGCCAGAGCAAATATTCGATATGGATGAAACTTTCCTATTTTAGAAACAGATGCCTGAAAGGACTGATCCATGAGGAGGCCAAGTCAATGCCAGATTTCAAGGCTTTAAGGACAGGATAACAGTCTTGCTTTGGGTCAGTGCTGTAGGCTACAAACTGAAACCCTTTGTGAAACCCTTTGGGGCACAGTGAGAACCCTAAGAACTTCAAGCATATCAGTAAGTACACACTGTCAGTGTACTCTAGGAGCAATAAGAAGTCATGGATGACCCAGTGCCTCTTCCAAGATGCCCTCCTGAATTGCTATGCCAGCAAACTGAAGAAGTTCTGTTTGGAGAGTTTCTTATTGTTAATACCATATTTTGCTTTGTATAATGTGCACTTTTTGCCCAAATTTGTGAGGGAAAAATAAGGATGTGCTTTATACATGGGTAGTACTAATTCCTTATCAATAATATTCCTTAATGTTTTTAATTCTTTTATTTATGCTTATGAATTAAAAGTGTAACTCTAGAAATCAATAACGATATCTGTATGCAAAATAATACCCTGGAATATGATAATCAGTTTTGTTGAACTTTTGAGAAACTTGCAATGATGAAGAGTTCTTGGCCTTCTATGATGCATAAATATCGTAAATTTGTTACCGGTACATAAAATTTCTTGTCCCTTGTATCTGTTCTTGTGTTTTATAATTATTTGTTACATAAAGTTTCTTATACCATAATATGTTAAAAAATAAATGCTAAAATTCCTTTATAATGCAAAAAACAACTACCTAAATGTAAACAAATAAAAATTTGAATTAAAAAATCAAAATGAAAGATTTTTTTCTTTGAAAGTTTGGGCCAAAAACATGGGTGCACATTATACACGGGAGCTCATTATACATGGCAAAATATGTAATTCTCCCAGACATCCTCCTTTTAATAGTGATCTTCATCCCAATATCAAAGTGGTATTTGTGCCTCCATGGACCACCTCTTTGGTTTCACCAGTGGATCCAGGAGTTATAGCAGATTTTTTTTTTTTGGCTGAGCCATCCTGCCACTTGGCAGCAGCTCAGCGGCAGCTCAGCTTGGGCCGGGACTTGAACCACTGTTGCTCAGAGCTCGCACTCTTGAGCGAGCTCTTAACCAACTAAGCCACTCGGCCGGCCCTATAGCATCTTTTAAGGCCTGCTACCTCAGGAGGACCTTTGCCCATGCTATTGCTGCAACTGAGGAAGACACTGATGCAATTCTAGAAGGATTACAACATCTACGACTGCATCAAGAAGCTTACTTGAGCTTGGGGTAATGTCACCAAGGAGTGTATGAATGGCATTTGGAAGAAGACACTCAAGAGATTCATCCGTGACTTCAAAGGATTTTCCAAGGATGAGGAGGTTGCAAAAACCAACAAGGCTGTGGTTGAGATGGCAAACAGCTTTAACCTGGGTGTGGATGACGGTGACATGGAGTTGCTCCTGGAGGTGGTTCCTGGGGAACTGACTGAGAAGTTGTTGGAACTGGAACAGGAATGCATAGCTGAAGAAAGGCAAGAGAAATGGAAACTATAGGACAAGAAAAAGAAGACTGCTCAAGAAAATTCACACCAAAGGGTTTAGCAGATGAATTTGCAGACTTCAACAAGCTCCTTAGAATGTTTAAAAATATGGACCCCAACTCCAAAAGGTTTTCATTAATAGAGAGGAATGTTCATGGTGTTTTATTTGCTTATAAGCAAATCTGTGATGAAAATAAACAAACCAAGCATACCACCATGGACATATTTCTGAAAAGAGTGACACCTCCTTAATAAGAGCCTCAGGCAGGTCCTTCAGGAGGTCTTCCAGAAGAAGGCATTGTTATCACAGATGGCAGCTCCATTTATGTTATTGCCCCTGAAGACCTTCCAGTGGGTCAAGATGTGGAGGTGGAAGCCAGTGATATTGATGATGCTGACCTTGTGTAGGCCTACTCTAATATGTGTGTGTGTCTTAGTTTTTAACAAAAAAGTTTAAAAAGTTAAAAAATTAATAGAAAACAGCTTATAAAATAAGAACATAAAGAAAAAAATATTTTTATATAGCTGCACAATGTTTATGTTTTAAGATGAGTGTTATTACAAAAGAATCAAACAGTTTATTAAGTAAAAAAATTATGGTAAGCTAAGGTTAATTTATTGAAGGCAAAAAATAATTTTATATTTTATTTACAGTGTTTATAAAGTCTATAGGAGTGTACAGTAGTGTACTAGGCCTTCACATTCATTCACCACTCACTCACCCAGAGCAACTTCCAGTCCTGCAAGCACCATTCATATACAGGTGTACCATTTCTTCTATTTTATACCATATTTTTACTATTATATGAGGTGTGACAATTAAGTTCGTAAACTTGTTGCAACGATGTTGCTAACCTTTTTGGATATCAGAGGGATTATTCATTATGAATTTGTACCAACTGGATGAACAGTTAACCAAGTTTACTCTTTGGAAGTGCTGAAAAGACTGCGTAAAAAAAGTTAGACGACCTGAACTTTTCGCCAACAATTCATGGCTCTTGCATCACGACAATGCACCAGCTCACATGGCACTGTCTGTGAGAGAGGTTTTAGCCAGTAAACAAATAATTGTATTGGAACACCCTCCCTACTCACCTGATCTGGCCCCCAGTGGCTTCTTTCTTTACCCGAAGATGAAGGAAATATTGAAAGGAAGACATTTTGATAACATTCAGGACATCAAGGGTAATACAATGACAGCTCTGATGGCCATTCCAGAAAAAGAGTTCCAAAATTGCTTTGAAGGGTGAACTAGGCACTGGCATTGGTGCATATCTTCAGAAGGAGAGTACTTTGAAGGTGACCATAGTGATATTCAGCAATGAGGTATGTAGCACTTTTTCTAGGATGAGTTCACAAACTTAATTGTCAGACCTCATATGTTTAGCTATACAAATACTTACCATTGTGTTACAGTTGCCTACAATGTTCAGTAACATGCTGTATAGATTTGTCACCTCAGAGCAATAAGCTATACTATATAGTCTAGGTGTGCAGTAGGCTGTACCATCTAGGTTTGTGTAAGTGCACTGTGATGTTTGTACAACAATATCACTTAATGATGCATTTCTCAGACCATATCCACATCACTAAGCAATCGATGCATGACTGTAGTTATGCTTAAAAATGTATGCTGAGCCAGCCGAGTGGCGCATTGGTTAGGAGTTGGCTTGGGACGCCAGCTCTGAGCAGCAGGGCCCCGGTTCAGATCCCACATGAGGGCCAGTGATGCTGCACCCTCTATAGCTAAGATGGTGAACAACAGCTTGACCTGGAGCTGGGCTGCCGTGGGTCACCTGCGACGGTGTAGGCTGCAGTGGGGCTGGCCAGCAGCTGGCGTGAGCTTTTGTGAGCTGCCGTGAGCGGCCATCCAATGGCCAGCGAGTGACTGCTTCACCTGGGAAGAGCGCAATGACAATACCAACATGGGCCAGTGAAGCAACGTCCTCCACAACTAAACCAAAGAACAAAAGGACAGCAACTTGTCTGTTTCCCTTCCTCAATTCCCCAGTGCTGTTCCCCTCCCCCAATTCCCCAGTAAAATCTTTAAAAAAATAAAAATGTGTGCTAAAGTCAAGTATTTGCCATGTGCTCAGCACTATACTTAGGATTGTGAGTTACACAAAGAAAGTCTAAGTTATGACATCTAGCCTCAAGAAACTTATGATTTAGTGAAGAAATCAGATGTATATAATATAGATAACATATAATATGTAATATAAAATTAATGAAAAATAAATATCATGTAAGGCCAGCAGAGTGGCTCAGTTGGTTAAGAGCTCACTCAAGAGTGCAAGCTCTGAGCAACAGCGGTTCGATTCCCAGTCCAATCTGAGCTGCTGCTGAGCTGCCAACAGGTGGCAGGATGGCTCAGCTAATAAATAAATAAATAAACAAATAAATAAATAAATAAATGTAATTTAATGCTGACTTACATGGAATAAACTAGAAATTCTGTAGCCATTCAGAGAAGAATATTCATAAGGACTATAGTGCTCAGACTGCAGGCTTTGTGATAATACCTGATGTAGTTGGGCTTCCTGAGAGAGTAATATTTTTGTCAGCAGCGCACTAAGAACTAAGGACGGTGATAGAAACCCAGCTTAGCTAAAGTCAAAGGTGGGTGTTGAAAGAAGATCAAGAGTTAGAGATGAGACATAGACTAACAGACCAATTGGAACACTTTTTATTCATTTCTGTTAAAAAGTGGGCACACTGTACATTTGGATTATGGCTGCAGGAAGACTAAAACGGAGAACACAGAAACGAGAAGGAAATATTGACAGACCGTGGAATTATGCCAGGACTCATCTGATCAGGAAGTATTCCCTCATCATAAAATTTAAGGTCCATTGTCTAGCAGCTTCTATCCCTTTCAGTTCTGTGGGAGCAGTAGGCTTGGCTAGAACTCAAAATGAGCCCATGATTTACTACCTCAGATCCATGATATTCAGGAAAACAGAATGTCATCTTTTAGCTTAAAAAGTACGTTAACTGCACACTTGTGGCAGTTAATTTATTACATATGCACATAATTACTTAGTGCTCAAAGAAGTGTTAGTAGTGAAAAATATGTTCAGGCTAATTGTATTTTTTTTCAGTCTATAAAGCATGTTAATATAGGAAAAGAAGAGATAAATAAATATATTGGTTACTTTATTCATTTTCATTTGAACTTGATCATTCCACATTGAGGTAAAATGAACCTTACTGAAATCATGTTTATCCCACCTATTTATCCACATACACAATTAAAAAAAAACACACACGGAGACTGAATCATGGACAAAGTATTGTCTAAATTAGGAACATTATTTTAAACATGTTACCCAAGTAGTACACTTAGGTCAATGATTACTCTTCAAAAATTTCTAAAAAGAATGAAAGATCTTAGAATAGCAAAAACTACTTTTAGAATCATCTCTGAAAAAGAAAAAAGGAAAACAGATATTTTCTCTTGATTTTCCTCCCCTACTACTACCATCCATCAGATAGGACAATGATGTTCAGTTTCAAAGATGAGTTTTACCATCCATTATTCTTGATTGGTGTCTAGAACCATTTACACAATCTCAATCAAATGAGTATTTATAGAAAAATAAGAACTGTTATTTGAATTTTCATTTTTATCAAAAATAATGTTAAAAGTTTTATGGAGTTAGTATCAGGTTGCATTTGTTTTTATCCACAGCAGTGTATTCATTACCCTAAAGAATACCTTTTGCAAGATTACTACAAGTCAATTGAGTTGAGAAATTACTGGGAGGCTTTAACTCCTCTTTCTCAAGTCTCTGCTTCTTACCCAATCTCCTAAATTTTGACATTATCTAAATATCCTATTGCTTTACATTTTAATGATGATATATCATTTCAAAGTGTTCAGTTTTAATTTCTTAAAGGTTTTTAATAGTTCTTAAACCATTGTGTTTTCATTTGATTTTGTTTAACTGTATAATCGCCTGCCAAAATGGCTCCACTAGTATTTTTAACTGCTTGAAAGAATTAAGTTGATAAAGATTATCATCAGTGTTTCTTATTTCCGCCATTAAAAAGTTATAATTAATGGGTAGTATGTCATAGCATCACATGAATTTCTCCAATTTACTAGAAGTTAATATCTTTCTAATTGACCATTATCAGTTTTACTGAATGGACATTCAATTCAGGTTTTTAAAATGGTTACCTAATATGTGTCAGGAACTGTGTTAGGCATTGAAAATACCAAAATGAATTTTTGTGAATCCATAAGGAGTAACAGGGTGCACGGAATTTAAATAAAATAGTTAGGACACATTGAAACATCACCAGAGCAGAGTAAGGTGGGATTAGCCTATGAGGGAGCTGTTGGTAGTGCTGTCCCAGGGAAGGTGAGGATTGGACTGGACTTTTAAGAATGAATGAGTTCTGGAGGTAGACCTGGGTTCAGGACAGTACAGCAAGAGTAGCACCGTGTACAAATTGAAATGCATCCAAGGGGTCCTTCTCACAAATCCCCACATCATATGAAGAATTTAGATAAGTCTAGCCCTGCAAAATACCATGGCAGGCCTATTGTAGAGCCATGGCTCTTTTGAAGCTAATTTTAGGTAATTCAACTGGAGACTTTTATACTTACTGCAGTTTAAAATTTTATAGTATGAATATTATGGTAGAAATAAATAAAAATACCAGAATAAATAATAAAAAAGAATTACATAAAATATAGAAAATATCTGTGCTTCAATTAAAAGATTGATTTAAATTGTCTTAGTTCATTTTATTGAAGGTAAATTTGAAACTATTTAGTATTTAAGCCAAGTTGTTTTTTATGCTTCTCTTGTGGTTCTCATTACCAGCAAATCTGGGAGACTAAATCTTTGCAGGTTTTCTACTTCAAGTCTTGCTCTGTACCCATCCATTTTCCCCTAGGACTCCTGTTCCAGCTGATCATGGGTCAGATGCATTGACTTCTTCACCTCATTTTGACCATGCCTCCTTATCTGCACTCTTATGGTGGCTTCTCCTTGAATCATAGCACTTCAACAGGGAGTGGATTTAAGTGTGTCTGGTCCAAAACTTACTTTATAGATGAGCAAGTTGTGACAGCAGAATTTTAAGAGACTTGTCTAGGGTTGTCCAGATTTGTTCATCTGGAGGTAAAGTCAGGACTAGAACAGAGTCTCCTAATTCCTCAGGTATAATAGTTCCCTTCTAGTCATTTTCATTCATGCATCTTTCAGATCTGCACTTATATAGAGGAGCTTTATTATCTATTTGATTGAATCATACGAAATTGCCAATGTGTACCCATTTTGACCTATAATTTGGCAGTTTCATATGGTTCAACCTTATGGCCTGCATGCTACCCATTCTGTCCCTTACATCCCGTGTTTCCAGAAGACTGCTTTGAATGTGTAGGACATGTGCTCAGTGTGGGCCACCACTGCTGTCTGGGCTACAGCAGAGCAAGGCTCTTTTCTTCTCATTCCACAGGTCTGCTTTCCTCTGACTTGCCTTTCTGCTTCACATTGGTTGGTAATATCTACTTGATCCCTCGCTTCAGTGACCCTCTCACCTCTGAGGCACTTCTCCTCACATCTTTAGTCTCATCGTACATTTGACCAGAAGCCTTCCAACAAGCTGTCTCTCTGGGATCCTTCCCTTACCTGTGAGATGAGAAGTGGCAGATCCCCCCAAAGCCACACACTGACTACACATCTCATTTCCCATCCCCCAATTTATTTAATGTGTGCTTCTTCAGTGCTCATCTAGTCAAAGTTACATATTTTTGGTGGCTGAGCACATGACATGTTTGCTTATCTACAGTGGTAAAAACTAGAAGTTCAAGCACTCTGTTTAAATGATTTTGTGAGGAATCACCCAGAAAGAGCCTCAAGTATATGTTGGTGATGGGAGATAAACAGGATGGTGCTCTGTGTAACCAGTCTCTGAACTAGTTTCCTTTGTTGGCTTAGTATCCATTCTTGAGGTTCTTTTTTTGAAGAGAAAGGAAGCAAAATAATACCAAAAAATCTAATAACAATAACTTTACACATATAATTGTATAAAAACAATTGTATCTGATTCATTTTGATGGCTGGAGTAAAGATTCCTTAATGTTATAGCTAAGAATGTAGGCTTTGTAGTTCTTGTCTCATCTCTGCCTCCTACTATCTATATATCCTTGTTAAATAACATATGTATGTTCAGTTTCCTCATCTGTAAAATGGGGATAATAATGATAATGCCTATCATGTGAAGTAGTGATGGGCTTTAAATACAGTAATGTGGGCCGGCCGAGTGGCACATTGGTTAAGAACTGGCTTGGGATGCCAGAGGGCCCCAGTTCGGATCCCACATATGAGGGCCAGTGACACTGCTCTCTATAGCTAAGATGCTGAACAACAGCTCAACCTGGAGCTGGGCTGCCGTGAGTTGCCGGCGACAGTGTAGGCTGTAGTCCCTGCTGCAGTGGGTTGCCATGGGCTACCGTGTGTAGCCAGCAGCCAGCGTGAGCGGCCAGCAGCCATGGTGAGCGGCCATCCAGAGGCCAGCGACTGATCTGCCTCGCCCGGGGTAGAGCGCAATGATGGTGCCAGCTTGAGCCAGTGAAGCCACATCCTCCACAACTAGACTGAAGAACAAAACAACAGCAACTTGTCTGTTCCCCTTCCCCTGATTCCTCAGTGCTGTTCCACTCCCCCAATTCCATCTTAATAAATAAATAAATAAATAAATAAATAGATAGATAAATAAATACAGTAATGCATCCAAAGTGCTTGGCACTGTCTGGCACACTAAACATCCAACAAATGTTAGCTGCCATCCTAGTTGCCCTTTTACATGATGTCTCTAAATGTATGCACACTGCCTTTTTAGATGTTACCAAGTGCTGAAGCTTTGGAAACTTCATTCAGGGATTTTGCTGTCAAATATTTGTGTGCCAGGAACATGCAAAGAGCCTCGTTGCTCATAGAGGGAGGGGTGAGACCCTCCCTCCCCCTCTGCTTAGAGAGGAAGTGCAGCTGTTGGTATCCTTGCTGAATTCCTGAAGCCAACAGGGCCCTGGGGAGCAGTGTGTGTGCTTCCACTGTCAGATGCCTGCACTGCACACAGCTGCCCAGTTTGACCCATCACTTCTTGGAGTGGCCCCAGAACAAGCCTGACTCTGAATGAAGGGCTACACTGTGGTGTTTGCAGGGAATTCTGTGTCTGCTGTAAAGCTCCAAGGCTTGGGGTTGCGTAGGAAAAGTTAAAAATACTGTATTTTGCAGAAAATGTTTTCATCTGGAATAAATTATATAGTTTAGATAAAAATATAAAGAAAAACCAAATTGGGATTTTAAAATACATGAGAGCCAACCAAAAACTTTTTCTACTCCTCAGTTTTCATCTTTTTTCAGTGATGTTGGTAAATTGGCTTGATTCCAATGAAAATAATGACTAATGCTCACATAGCATTTCATACCACACACTGTCCTAAGTCGTATATTCACAGCAGTCCTCTGAGGTGGGCTGTTGTCCTCATTTCACACGTGGGGAAACAGAAGCACAGCAAAGGTGATTAATGGACTTTTCCAGGGTCATAGAGCTGGATAGCAGATGACCCAGAATTTGAATCCTGGCTGTCTAACTCCAAAGCCTGCTGTGTGACCTTCCTGGGCATAGGAACCACTGGTCCATATTGTACACCAAGTCAGCCTCATTTCAGCTGCAGGGTGAAGCTACTTCAGGTCACTTGTCATCACTCATTTTGATCTTTGTTTTCAAATTTCAGGTCAATGAAAATCTCTGATTCATTTGTATGTCTTAGATAAGAAATAATCGTACTATGAGTGTTGCCCTGTATCTGTCTATATGATAGTCTACCTGGGTGTGGGCAGGGGTCACCCAGCTGGGGCCATTTTTCAGTTCAACTCTTCCCACCCAAACAGATGCTGGCCACTCTCTTGGGAGAGCCCAGAGTTCCTACTTAATCTTCCCTTGGCTGTGGCTTCTTTCTGATTCCTGATTCACTAATGACAAACTTTCTGCCTTGAAGGAATTGTTTGCTCTGTGGCATTTCCCAAATCTGAATAGGCAATTCTGGAGGGACCTGTTTGGACATTTTATTCTGCAGGACAAAAAAGCAACTGCTGACACTCATATATCATTTCAAGTTAGTGTTTTCTTTTTTTTTCAGATAAATACCTAGAAATGGAATTGCTGGATCATATGGCAGTTCTGTTTTTAGTCCTTTGAGGACCCTTCATACTGTTTTCCATTGTGGGTATACCAATTTATATTCTTACTAATAGCGCACAAGGGTTCCCATTTCTCTATATGTTGAGCATGTTTTCATGTACCTGTTGTCTTTGAAAAAGACATCTGTATGTCTTTGGAAAAATGTCCATTCAGATCTTTTGCTCATTTTTAATCAGATTTTTGCTAATTGCTATTGAGTTGTATCAGTTCTTTATATATTTTAGATATTAGCCCCTTATGAGATATATAATTTGCAAATATTGCCTCCTATTCAGCAGGTTGCCTTTGCATTTTGTTGATGGTTTCCTTTGCTGTGTAGAAGCTTTTGAGTTTGATATAGTCCCACTTGTTTATTTTTGCTTTTGTTGCTTTTCCTTTAGGTGTAAGATTCAAAAAATCATCACCAGGAGCAATGTCAAAGAGCTTACCGCCTATGTTTTCTTCTAGGAGTTTTATGGTTTAGGGCCTACATTCAAGTTTTTCACCCATTTTGACTTAATTTTTGTGTATGGTATAAGATAGCCCAGTTTCATTCTTTTGCATGTGGCTGTCCAGTTTTCCCCACATTGAAGAGACATTTCCTTTCCCCATTACATATTCTTGGCTTCTTTGTAGTAAATTAATTGACCATATATGTGTGGGTTTATTTCTGAGCTCTCTGTTCTCTTCCATTGATCTGTGTCTGGTTTTTTGCCAATACCATACTGTTTTAATTACTAGAGCTTTGAAATATATTTTGAAATCACGAATATGATTCATCCAGCCTTGTTCTACTTTCTCAAGATTGCATGGGCTATTCAGGGCCTCCTGTGGTTCTATACAAATATTAGGATTATTTGTTCTATTTCTGTGAAAAAAAATTCCATTGAAATTTTGATAGGGATTGCACCGAATCTGATTGCTTTAGGTAGTACGGACATTTTAACAATATTGATTCTTGCAATCCATGAGCATGGAATATCTTTCCATTTGTTTGTGTCTTCGGTTTCTTTCATTAATGTCTTGTAGTTTTCAATATGCAGGTCTTTCACCTCCTTGGTTAAATTTATTCCCAGTATTCTATTTTTTTTCATGCAATTGTAAATGAGATTTCATTCTTAGTTTCTCTTTCTGATAGTTCATTATTGGTATACAGAAAGGCAACAGATTTTTGTGTATTGGTTTTGTATTCTGCAACTTTACTGAATTTATTTATTCTAACAGTTTCTTGATGGTTGTCTTTAGTGTTTTCTACATATAATATCATCTGCAAGAAGTGACAGTTTTACTTCTCCCTTTCCAATTTGGATGCCTTTAATATCTTTCTTTGGCCTAATTGCTCTGCAGTTCCAATAGTATGTTGAATAAAAGTGGTGAAATTTGGCATCTTTGTCTTGTTTCTCATTTTAGAGGAAAATCTTTTAGCTTTTCACCATTGAGTGGTATGATGTTAGCTATGGGATTGTCATATATGGCCTTTATTATGTTGAGGTACATTTTCTCTATACCCACTTTGTTGAGAGTTTTTATCACAAATGGATGTTAAGTTCTGTCAAATGTTTTTTGTGTGTATATTGAGTTGATCATGTGATTTTTATCCTTTGTTTTGTTAATGTAATGTGTATCACACTGATTTATTTGTGGATGTTGAATCATCCTTGCATTTCTGGAATAAACCCCACTTGATCTGGTGTATGATCCTTTTAAAGTATTGTTGAAATTGGTTTGCTAATATGTTGTTGAAGATTTTGACATCTATGTTTATCTGGAATTTTCTTTTGGTATCCTTGTCTGGTTTTGGTATCGGGATAATGCTGGCCTCATAAGATGAATTTGAGAGTACACTCCTCTTCTATTTTTTGGAAGAGTTTAAGAAGGATAGGTATTAATTCTTTGAATGTTTGGTAGAATTCATCAGTCAAGTTGTCTGGTCCTGGCTTTTGTTTATTGGAGGTTTTTTTATTACTGATTTAATCTCTTTCCTAGTAATCAGTCTGTTCAGATTTTCTATTTTGTCTTGTTTTGGTCTTGGTAAGTTGTAGGTTTCTAGGAATTCATCCATTTATTCTAGGTTGTCCAATTCATTGACATTAATTGTTCATAGTAGTCTTCTATAATTCTTTGTATTTCTGTGGTATCAGTTTTAACATTTCTTTCATTTCTGATTTTATTTGGGCCCTCTGTTTCTCTTGGTGAGTTTAGCTAGAGGCTTTTTAATTTTGTTTATTTTTTTCAAAGAAGCAGCTCTTTGTTTCATTGGTCTTGTCTATTGCCTTTTTAGTCTCCATGTAATTTATTTCTGCTCTAATCTTTATTGTCTTCCTTCTATTAACTTTAGGCTTCATTTGTTCTTCTTTTCCTAGTTCCTTGTGTGAAGGTAGGTTGTTTACTTGAGACTTTTCTTGTTTCTTGAGGTAGGCATTTGTCATTTCCCTCTTAGAACTGCTTTGGCTGTATCCTGCAAATTTTGGTATGTTATATGTCCATTTTTGTTTGTCTCAAGGTGATTTTTTTATTTCTCTTTTTATTTCTTTTTTGAAGCATTTGTTCAGTAGCATGTTGTTTAATCTCTACATATTTGTAAATTTTCCAGTTTTATTTGTGTGATTAATTCCTGGTTTCATATCATTGTGGTCAGAAAAGATACTTGATGTGATTTCAGTCCTTTTCAATTCATTAAGACTTGTTTTGTGGCCTAACATATTATCTATCCTAGAAAATGTTTCATATGCACTAAAAAGAATGTATATCCTGCAGTCTTTGGATGAAATATTCTGTACATATGTTTTGAGTTCATCTGGTCTAACATGTTGTTTAAAGCCAGTGTTTCCTTATTGATTTTCTGTTTGGATGATCTTTTCATTGATGTAGGTGGGGTGTTAAAGTCCCCTACTATTATTGTATAGCTGTCTATTTCTCCCTCTAGGTCTGTTTATATTTACTTTACATATTTAGGTGCTATGTTGGGTGCATAAATACTTACAAATGCTATGTCCTCTTGTTGGATTGACCCCTTTATCATTATGTAATGCCCAAGTTTGTCTCTTACTATAGTTATTTAAAAGTCTTTGTTTTATTGTCTATTTTGTCTGATATAAGTATACCTACTTCAGCTTTCTTTTGGTTTCCAATATCTTCTTCCATCCCTTCACTTTCAGGCTGTCTGAGTACTTACATCTAAAGTGAGTCTCTTGTAGACAGCATATAGATGGGTCTTGTTTTTTATCCATTTAGCCACTCTGTTTTTTGATTGGAGAACTTACTCCATTTACATTTAAAGTAATTATTGATAGGTAGGTACTAATGATATTTTGGTAACTGTTTTCTGGCTATTTGTAGTTCCTCTCTGTTCCTTTCTTATTCTCTTGCTCTCTTCCTTTGTGGTTTGCTGCCTTTCTTTAGTGGTGTACTTATATTCCTTTCTCTTTGGCTTTGTGTATTTACTATAGGTTTTTGCTTTGTAGTTGCCATTAGGCTTACATGTAACAACTTATGCCTATAGTAGTCTATTTTAAGTTGATAATAACTTAAGTTTGATCCCATTCTAAAGCTCAACATTTTTACTCCCCTCCTACCTCCCCACCCCACCCCCCACCCCCGCCATGTTTTATGTTTTTGATGTCATACTTTAAGTCTTTTTATCTTGTGTATTTATTAACTAATTATCATAGTCATAGTCATTTTTACTACTTCTGTCTTTTAAACTTCATACTAGCTTTATTAAGTGATTAATCCACTACATTTACTAAAAGTTTATCCTTCCAGTGGAATTTATTCTTTCATATGTGTTCTTGTTACTAATTAGTGCCCTGCTTTTCAGCTTAAAGAAATCCCTTTACCATTTTTTGTAACACTGGTTTAGTGGTGATGAATTCTTTTAGCTTTGGTTTGTCTGGAAAACTCTTTAGCTCTCATTCAGTTCTGAATAACTCTGCTAGGTAGAGCATTCTTTGTTGGAAGTTCTATTTTCCTTTCAGCCCTTTGAATGTATTGGGTCACTCTCTTCAGGCCTGCATAGTTTCTGCTGAAAAGTCTACTCATAGTTTTATGGTGGTTCCTTTGTATATAACAAGTAGTTTTTCTCTTGCTGCTTTTAATATTCTCTCTTTGTTTTTAACTTTTGACAATTTAATTATAATATGTCTTGGTGTGAGTCTCTTTGGGTTCATTTTTGTAGCTCTCTGGGCTCCTTGGATCTGGATGTCTGTTTCCTTCCACAGGTTAGGGAAGTTTTCAACCATTATTTCTTCAAATAAGATTTCTGCCCCTTTCTTTCTCTTCTTCTGGGAGCCCTATAAATTTGAATGTTAGTCTGCTTAATGTCTCATAAGCCCTTAAGGTATCATAATATGTTTTCATTCTTTTTTGTTTTTGCTCTGATTGGGTGAGTTCTACTGCTTTGTCTTTGAGTTTAACTGATTCTTTTTTCTGATTTATCTAGTCTCCTGTTGAATTCCTCTAGTGTGTTTTTCAGTTCAGTTGTTGTATTATTTAGTTCATTTATGAAAATATTTATACACCATTGGTTTGGGTAATCACTGAGTACTTAGCTATGCAGCACATACCATTCTGTGGTTTCACATGGATTATCTCATTACACACATACACACACACAAATGAGGTTTCCTTCATGACAATCCCCATGAAGTGGATGAAGAAGTTCAGGTAGAATAACTGGCACCACATCACATGACTTATACCAGGGGAGCTGGTACTTCTCTATAGAACCCACACTCTAATCCACAACATAAAAGTATTCACACCTGAAACAATTGCTCTAAATCTGTATCAGATGAAAAATAAAGGGATCACAAGAAGTACTATAATCAACAAAGAAAGAATCAGAAATTGATAAAGCATGTGTATAATAACTCAAAAGGCAGATCCACTGAGGTATTCTGTACAGGGTCAGATTTCCTGGGGTGTCACTGTGTCTACATTATTAATACAGTAATTGATGCTCATTGTCTCTATCCTGGGTCTTCAAGAAGAGACATGAAATTCAATTTTTTTAAGAAGACAGGGATGTATAGAATGCTTCCGAAAGATTTCTATTCAAAAGTCATCTATGTGAAAAAAAGTTTTTTTGCTGAAAAACTTTAAACCTATATGTTTCTAGAAATCTTTGATTTAGAATGATAGGCTCTCTAGAATCTCATTAACTGTCAGTTTACCTAGGATTTAACTGCAGTAGTTAATGCCTAAAGAACAGGAGTCTCTAGATGGAAGTAATTTGTAATCCATCCATCTTTGTCATGGTCCGCTACTGCCCCACGGGTGCCTAAAAATAACAGCTTTGTTTCTAGAGTTACTGTGCTCAGTAGGGTCTTGCAAATTTTTCAGTACAATTTTGGGGGATTCACATTTTTGCTTCTACTTGGCTCGTTAGCTACTTTTCTCCTTCTTAAATTCAGCTACTCCTGTTGTTCTTTTGGTTTTTCCTGCACTTTTTATTATACAAAATGTTTTTGTAGGTAACAACCCATTTCAATTAGCTCATAAGGAAAAAACATTCCATACTCTTCAGAAAAGAAGTTTTTATGTAAAACGTATGTTAATGAAAAGAGGGTTCAAATCTTATAAAGCATAACATTTTCTGATGTGTATAGTGAGATAAGTCCTACAATAAGAATTTAAAACGTGGAAATGTTACAATCTTCTCTTCATCCTTTGGCTTTATTGAAAACTTTAAAGTTATTTGTTGAAAAAATCACTTTCTATTCATTACTAGATTTGTTATTAGATTATGTGTTACAGGTCCCCTTTCTATTTGTAAAACCTTCATGCTGATAGTCATTTGTGTGTACCAGGAGGTCACCCCAGAATGAAACAAAAAAAAATAAATAAATCAAAAAAGCAAAAAGTTATATCAAAATAAAAAGCCATGTTACTTTTCCTCAACATTAGGAATCAGAAGGCCAAATACATTTTTTACCACTCTTCTTTCCTTTGGACCTCTTGTAAATTTACAATGTGTATGAATACTTTCAGAGAATGTTAAAGTGATTTTATAAATGAGGAGCAAGAATCTCAGGGCGATGGTGGGGTTTGTCTAACTTTATGCACATTAGGGGCAAAATCATGACTAGAAATGACATCCCTTTCTTCTGGGACCAGTATTCTTGCTACTCATGTCAGATGGCAGGGAATTCAGTGAGAATTTCTCACTTTTAAGGTACAGTGAACCATACAAACTAAAATCACAGTAAACTCCCTCTGTTATTCCAGCTGACCTACTTCAGGAACAGTGGCAACACAGTGCCTTCCATACCTGTGAAGTCCTGGATAACAGGATTTCAGACTAATAGTGATTTCACTTTATTGTACCTTGTGTTCAGAATTCAGTAAACACATGCTACTTATCATGAGTACTTTATAAAAGGCATATAAGCAGAGAGATATATTAATCTCCTTAGTAACATCTTCACCTGAACAGTACAGTTGGAATGTAAAGAGTATGCTGATAAGAAAAGGCTTCAAATCTTAAGGGTTATAAGATAAGAGAATAATGTATCCTTCTGCCTATAATATAATTAGCACTTTGAAATATTTTTTTTACTTAATGCCTTTCTTCATGATCTTCTTTGCAAGTTGTTTAATCAAAATAAAATATGTAAACTAGATGAACAACTACATATGTTTTAAAGGTTGCTAAGGATTTCATCCTTCCCAGAAGAGCAGACACTCACATAGCACTCATTACTCACTAAAAGCTTCAGGCATATGTGCTCACTTAATCCTCACAACACCCCAGCAGGGGACACTATTAGTGTCCTTGTCTTATAGACTAGGAGACTACATGCAGAGATGAAGGCCATACAACTAAGTGATGGTGAGTTCAGGTCCAGAGTCTGGCCCTGGGGTCTACACTCTTCAAGCCCTAACTCTACTCCCTCTGGGCCTCAGAATCTACACCTTCCTACCAGCTTGTTTGTTACCTTAAATTCCCATTACTAGCTTTCTTCCTATAGGTTACTGTGTTGCCAACAAACAAGTGCTATTCATAAAGGGAATCTCATAAGCACCCATTACATATATAAATAAAGTGAATATAGTGACTATTGAGGTGGAAAGGAATAGTAGTTGTTTGATTATACCTGCCATAAGAGTTGAAAAGTTTTCCTTTTGACCCATTATGATTTTCATCCTTGGAACAGGTGACCATAGTTGAATATCAAAAAAGAGTTAAATTCTCTGGAATATCTGAACCATAACCCATTCATGGTTCTATAGATAAGGTTACTTCTGTGTCCATGTTAAGTTCCATTTAGTTCTCCTATTTTCAGTATTTCCATTAAAAATGGTGCTAACTGCAAACTGAGTGAGCATCCACTAGATCATTATTCAAGTCTTCAGAGCCTGGAGTCACATCTGCAGAGGCAGTGTGATATTACAGAGAAACACTATAGGAAGAGTCATAGCTTCTCTTGCCCTCAATGTGTATTAGCAACAAAACCTTGGGAAACATCACTCAATATCTGGGGCTTTCATTACATCATCTGTAAAAATGAATGCTAGGCAAGATTGTATCTGAAAGGCCATTCTGGCACAGAGAACCAGTAGAATTACAACAAAAGTATTATTTAATCAGTGCAATAGGTACCTTGATGAAAATTCACATAAAAAGTAAAAATCCCTTTTCTCAAGAATCTATTTTTATCAGTTCTTATCATGGATTGGGAGATACATTCCAGTAGGAACAGTTGGAGACTGTTGCGAGAACTAGAAACAGTATGTAGATGTCATGGATGAACCAACTCTTCCTAGTCCAGTAACAGTGGAATTAGTGGAGTGGAAAAAAATACACCGTGGGTTGGAGAATGGGTCTTATGGTACTGCCAAACAAGGCAAGTGATTATAAGCAATAGTTATGATGGAAGCAACTTTCTTGTTTACCAAATCTATAGTTTCCTAATAGTTTGTCATTACACCTAGAATTTCCATTATTAGATTTCTTCCTATAGCTTGCAAATATGTAGTATCCATATTATAAGTCACAACCACACATTACATATACCAGGGGTGCCAAAAAACGTATACACGTAGCTTGTATTCATCTTTTGTTATCAGTGTACAAGTATATTGAGTATTGCAACTTTAATACAGTTTTTCCTTTCTTAAAATGTGTATACATTTTTTTGGCACCCTCTGTAGGTGGTGATGCTGATGGTGGAAGCCGGATGAAATAGCAGTCATTTGATGAAGTACCTTGAGATTAATGGATAAACTTTCTTACAGAGAGGGGACCTGCTGACAGGAGCTTGTGTGGCAGGGGCTCAACTTAATGGAGTAGCCTGAAAAGAAATTACCTAGAATAATAGGGTGTTCTTTCCATTCACTGTGATCTACCTCTAGCTGTTCTGTAAAGAGTCAGATCTCGTAACCACTCGGTTCTTTCAGAAGCAAAAATGCAAGTAGATGAAAATGGAAGTATGGGAATTATTGGATCATTCACTCAATCAGGTAGAATTTCCTGAATGCCACCTAGGTGAAGTCTAGAATAGCCTGGAAACTGGGATATCACAGTGAACAAGACACAGTCCCTGCCCTGAAGAACAGTTTATTGAACAAACTTTTGCTGAAGTCAGACATTTTTATTTGAATACTTCTGCAATTTGATTCATTTCCTTTCATCATACTGTAAAAATTTAATTGTGCAGTCGTTAACAAAAATCAAGATGGAAAGTATCAACTGGGAATTTTTTTTTCTCTCACTTGAAGGGTTCTATAGCTTACTGAGCTAGTGAAAGGTGTTTTTAATAATTTGTTGTTGTTGATATGTACTCTATATGTACTCTTATTCTTTCTTGGGATTTCAGATGGTTTGTGTTACATTTCTTGGGTGTAGTATAAAAATATCTCTGTGATAAGTTTCTATTTTAATTTTTTAACTTCTTTTCATGTACTGTTACCTAAAATTATCCTATAGGGACTTGAAGCCAACCCCTGAAGTAGAGGGATTTTTGCATAGTCACATTCATGCTCTCTTGTCCAGGGATTTATCCTTGTGTACTCTTTTCATACACCAGGGGTGCCCCAAAAAATGTATATACATGACTTGTATTCATCTTTTGTTATCAGTATATATTTTAATACAGATTTTTCCTTTCTTAAAATGTGTATACATTTTTTGGCACCCTCTGTATTTGAGGGGTTCAGGGTTCAAACTTTCAACCTCCACACCATGCTATTCCCATAGCACCCTCTGTATTTGAATCCTAATACATAAGCCTTCTTTCAGAGCAAATATCTAAAACTTTTTATTATGTCCCCTTATATTTAAAAAAGGATAAGTTTTTGTCAAATTTAAGATGTGTTAACTCTGAATGTGTAAATATTTTAAGTTCTTAAAAAAATAAATGCTTACAGTTTTGTTGCAGGAGCCTCTTTGGCTCTTTGAAATGAAAATATTTCAGCTGTAAATTGGAGTATGGGTCCTCTATCCAAACATATTTTTTAAATCATTCCAATCGGCCCCAGTGAAGTATGGTGCAGTGGTTTGAGCTCAAAATTTAAAAGACTTGAGTCAGTTCTTGGCCAGACACAGTCTCTTAGCCACCTTGTCTTGGAAATTTCCCATCTGTAAAATGCGAATACTAATACCTATTTCATGGAGTTGCTCTGAGAAATTAATTAGAAAACATGCAGGAAAAAGCTTGGTGAGCTAAAAAAACACAATAAATGTGAGTTATTAGTTCAAATACTAGAACCAGAAAGGGACTTGAATTACAATAAAAATTAGCAGGAAACACAAAGACACTTTGACATACACATTGCTGACTACTCCATTCTTAACCTGGAAAACCTAAATAACACCAAGGTGTAAATGACTGATAACAGTCTGTTAATGTGTTACTCCTACTAGGTATCTTTGCATTTTTAACTGACTCAGAACCCATTACAGGATTGACATTCTACAAGTTAAAATTTAAATATCAACTAATAAGTGACTAAAACTTATCAGTCGTTTTCATAGCTGTTTCAAATTAAGAATTTAAGTGTAGGGGAAATATGTTTTATTTTTTCTTATCAACATTTACTCTTATATGCATTTTTTCAACATGCTATGTCAGTGGTCAATGCAAATAAAGCATTCCCTGACTTATGTGTAAAAAATTGTACTTTGAAATACTTAAACATTGAACTACAGCTCTGAACAACTCTTAAAGTTCTTTTGTGTCTTCCAAGCCAAGGAGCCCAACCTAGGACTGAGAAAGCCTTACTATATAGTTTAAATAATGTAGAATTTCTGAAATTATCATGCATCTTATAATAGATATGCATATTTAATGTGATAGTGTTCTCCTCCCATATACCTCCATACCCTCAAAAACCTATTATTAAAACAGTACTACAGAATGGAGAAAATACAGCATTTTGTGGAAAATTAAACATTATATTGCCTCAAAAAAAGAAAAGAGCAGTTGTAGACATTTCCTTGGCCAATTGCACAGTTCTTTAAAAAACATTATTTTTACATAATGAACAAATTACTGAATTCTTTGAAGATAAACCTTGTCTTTTGTGAGAATGATAAACTACTTTGTGATATATACATAATTAAAGGGATTGAAAAGCTGTATTGCACAATAATATGGAAAGGAAATTCTGAATTGCACACAATAAAATCATCAAGCTACCGGGTTTTTGTTTATTCCAGCATTTTTGAGGAAAACCTAGCAGATGTGCCTCCAGAAGGGTAGGGATCTCAATGTATTTCAAAATTAAATTTTTTAAATAAATAAAATAAGTGTTCTCATTGAGAATGTGTAACAGGAAACATGTTCAAGAATATTCATTCTGTTTATAAGAACAGAAAGACTGGAAATAACCCAAATGCCCACTAACAGGACAATGGATACATGATATGTGGAATACCCACACAATGAGGTATACAGCAGTGAAAAGAAATGAATTACACCCATACCACAACACAGATGGATCTCAGTATCTTCATGTTGAATGAAGAACTAAAGTGTTGAAAAGGTGTACATAATACAATATCCTTCTGTAAAGTTCAAAAACAAGCAAAGCTGAATACTGTATTGTTTCAGCATACCATATATTTGTGACAATTTTTTTTAAGAGAGGAGAATGATCGTCACAATATTCGGGGTAGTGGAGAAGAGGCAGAGAGAAGGCACGTAAAAGCCCATAGGTAAATGTCAGTTATTAATCATATCTAGTGTGGGGGGGATGGGAGAGGGCTCATGGTGTTCATTGTATTTTTTTTTTTTTTTTAAGATTTTTATTGGGGAATTGGGGAAAGGGGAACAGACAAGTTGCTGTCGTTTTGTTCTTCAATCTAGTTGTGGAGGATGTTGCTTCACTGGCCCAAGTTGGCACCATCATTGCGCTCTTCTCTGGCGAGGCAGATCAGTCGCCGGCTTCTGGACGGCCGCTCACTGCGGCTGCTGGCCGCTCACGCTGGCTGCTGGCCACACACGGTAGCCCATGGCAATCCACTGCCACAGGGACTGCAGCCCACGCCGTCGCCGGCGACTCACGGCAGCCCAGCTCCAGGTTGAGCTGTTGTTCAGCATCTTAGCTGTGGAGGGCAGTGTCACTGGCCCTCATGTGTGGGATCCGAACCGGGGCCCTCTGGCATCCCAAGCGAGTTCTTAACCATCGCGCCACTCGGCCGGCCCTGTTCATTGTATTATTAAGCAAATAAATAAAATAAAACAAAGAAAGACCATGTGAGAACCAATGGCAGCCATGTGACATTACCTAGTTTTATTCACCTGTAGTCCAAAAAGAAGTTAGAGTTTTCTAATTTATTAACATGTATTCTCTTCTTTGTGTCATATCCTCTTTTAAAGGGAAATTTTACACAGATTATATCAAAGGGACTATGTGAGCATAATGCACAATAAAGAGAGTCATAACTCTCAGAAATTTTATTTGAGATTTATTGTAATGGGTAACAATGCTTTAAGATTTGTGGGCGCAAAGTTATTGAGGGTATTACCTCCCTGAAGACAGATTCTGATTATGCAGACGACATGGTAGAAGATAAATCAATGTCTGTAAATGTAGTTAACTGTCATTCTGTAAATTTCATATCATATTCTAGCAGTTATTCTTGCAGTTGATCAGACTAGAATTCCAGAAATGGATGTCTCTCCCATTCTTTGTTTGTTATGAATATATATAATCCAGGTTATTTTAAAAGTATTTAAAACTTTCAACATTCCACAGAAATGGGTGTAGAAGGAACACTGCTTCCTGGAGCCAGGCTGCCTGAGTTCAGAGTACAGCTCTGCCTTTCCAAGCAGCAGCACCTCAGTGGGCCAGCTTGTTTTTCTCCAAAATGGGCATGATAATGGTACCTACCTCACAGAGTTGTTGTGAGGATTAAATGAGTTAATATATGTAAAAGTTGTTAGGCTCAATGTTTGCACATCATAAGTACTCCATATTAACTATTCAGAGAAAAATATTTTATAATCAAACTTTTATGTTATATATTTGCAAAGCCAAGATCTCAGAGTGACTACATTGATGCATGTAACTGTAGCCAGCCCTTTTTAAATGAACTCATTTTCGAGACCAGCATTGACCAACTACAGAAAATATATAATATGGGCCACAAATGCAAACCACATATGTAACTTTACATTTTCTAGTAGCAACATTTTTTAAAAGTAAAAAGAAACAAGTGAAATTTACTAATATATTTTACTTAACACAATGTATCCTGAATATTTCGAAGTGCAATTTCTAGAAATTATTGAGAAATTTTACAACCCGTTTTCACAATTGTTCTTTGAAATCTGGTGTGTATTCTACACATACAACACATCTCAATTTAAGCAAAAGGCATCTCAGGTGCCCAAAAGCCATCTGTTGCTAGTGGCTGCCATGTCAGACAAGCAGGGCTGAACCAGAGGGTGTGGGCAAAAGAAATGTCTTCTTAACGAGCCTTAGCATTGGTGGTACTGACAGGTGCAAGGCCAAGTGAGAACCACCATTTTGGGCTGTTCATTTTGTTTCTCTGAGCCCCCACTGGCACCCTCATGTCCACGTGGCCCTCCCAGCCTATGTTCAGTGGAGGGTGGCATTCACTGAAGAGGGGCCATTGCCTGGGTCTAACAGCCATACTTACCCATCAAGGGGGCCAGGTACACTAGTCTTTGCCCTCCCCATGCTGACAAGAATCTCCCACACTCTTAGAACCTTCTCTGCAATGCTTTTTTGTCTTCAGGTCATTGGGTAAGGTGTCCATCCGAATGGGCATGACCCCTAAATCAGCTGACTGCTTCTAAGTCTCCTATGTCATTCACCTAACGTTGGGACTGAATTCAATCACATGGCCCTTTTCCACATTTATAGGTAATGTTGCAGACAGTCATGTTCTCTGTGTATACATCAGTTATAACTACAAGACCTTACCTCACCACACCTTCATAAAAACACCCCTACAGTTATCAAAAGTTGCGAAAAGCCTAATGCTCTGCTTTTTAAACATATTCTTCTTGATGCCTTTGCCCAAAAGGAGCCACATGATTATGTATTGCTCAAGCAGAGGCAGATTGTGTAATTTTGTTCTTTTCGTTTTCTTTTATGCATGCACTTTTTAGGGCATTTAAGTAATTCACTGAAAACATACAAATTAGCATTTTGCTTCTGAGCCAAGATATTGGCTCTGGTCTATGTGTGTTTAAAAGGAGTGTATTATGAATCTGAATAGAATACATGAAAAAAACTATTATTTTTCAGACTCAGTGGAATTGAAAACAAAAATAAAGCCAATACTTGATTTCTCAACCTTAAAGGAACTCCCTGTGAATGTCCTGTTTAATTAGGAGGAAGCTGTGAGGGCCTGGGTGTCCTGTACATAAGGGAGTCAGGAAAGTGGGAGGAAATATATGATTCATGATGTACAAAGAATTCGAGTTTAGAATAGGTGAATAAACAAGAGGCATTACTCAGTCACTACTATTTAAAACTGGGAACCAGAAGACAGCACAATAGTGTTTGAAGGGAGAAAGTTCCAGGTATTGTAACATTTTTAGTTTCTCCAAAGCCTGGAATTACTGTGATTCATACTTTTTGTCCATCTCACACTCAGTTTTCATCCCTTATCAGCCATTTCTTCCCCTGCTTCAATCCAGTAAAACCTTCTAGACAGTTTTTTTTGTTTTGTTTTTTTAAGATTTTGGGAATTGGGGGAGGGGAATACCATTGGGGAATCGGGGAAGGGGAACAGACAAGTTGCTGTCCTTTTGTTGTTTAGTTGTGGAGGACGTCGCTTCACTGGCTCATGTTGGTATTATCATTGTGCTCTTCCCGAGTGAGGCATTCGGTCACTGGTCATTGGATGGTCGCTCACAGCAGCTCACAGCAACTCACGAAAGCTCTCGCCAGCCGCCGGCCAGCCCCACTGCAGCCTACACCGTCACCGGTGACTCACGGCTGCCCAGCTCCAGGTTGAGCTGTTCTTCACCATCTTAGCTGTAGAGGGCGCAGCGTCACTGGCCCTCATATGTGGGATCCGATCTGGGGCCCCTGCTGCTCAGAGCTGGCATCCCAAACCAACTCCTAACCAATGTGCCACTCATCCGGCCCACCTTCTAGACAGTTTTTTCCAAGACTTTGCCACGTTGGAATTAGGAAATTAAGTCTAGAGAGCTATAAGGTGAAAGGGTACCAGAGAGTTGAGACAAAGCTTAGGTGAGTGTGGGTTCTACCTATTCCCCATGATGTCATCCCTTAGGGAGACTCTGGAAATGTGGAGTGGGTATCTGCAGGACAGATGGAAGTACGGGATGCTCAGATGCAAGCTTATATGCCTCAAGCCTCCCAACAAATAGAACAAATGGAAAATATAAATTTTAAAGCCCTAATGTGATTTATTTCACTTGTGATCTCACTTATATGTAGAATCTAAAGAACAAAATGAACAGAAAAACAAAACAGAAATAGACTTATAGATACAGAGAACAAACTGATGGTTGCCAGATGGGAGGAGCGTTTGGGGAATGGGTGAGAAAAGTGAAGAGATTAGGAAGTACAAATTGGTAGTCACAAAATAGTCATGGGGATGTGAAATACAGTATGGGGAATATAATCAATAATGTTGTAAAGACTATGTAGGTGTCAGATGGATACTGGACTTATCAGGGGATCACTTTATAGATGATATAACTGCACAGGAGACCTGAAACTAATATAAAATAATTTTGAATGTCAACTATAATTTTACACAGGCTGTAAAAGTACAGCATAGGAAACAGAGTCAATGATATTGTTATAGCTATGTACAGTGTCAGATGGGTAGAAGATTTGTTGGGGTTATCACTTTGTGAGGGGTATCAATGTCTAATCATTATATTGTTTTGTACACCTGAAACTAATTTTTAAATTCTTTGAAAAAAAAATTTTAAGCTCTAATAATTAGAGGAAACAAAGATGTTGAGCCACACCCAGAATTGCCAATGCTGGTGCCCAGGAAGACAGCGCTTGTCCCCCAGCCCGGGCCCAGCACCTGCCAGCACTGACCAGTACTGTCCATGACCCTCTTAGAACCATGGTCCCAGTGAGTATCTCCTCCAGCCTTCCTAAGGGTTTTCATTTTTCTCTCTCTCTAGCATATAGTTAATTATCTTAGGTAAAAGAAGTCAGTGCCAGTGAATTTAAAAGCGAATTGCTTTCTTTGGTTTTGTTTGTGTTTTTTTTTGCAACGTGTCTATCCTAAATTGGGTCCAGGTTGGTGTATATGATGCCAGGGGGGTCATTCTGACCAGAGACCTGATTTAATTCTCCCTCTCCAGCAAAATAACAAAGATTACCTCGGCTCTGAACGGGTTACAGCACCAGCTCCTCCAGCTCAGTTCTGTGTCAATCTGTTATTGAAGATCTCTAAAGATTTCCACCCACCTTCCTCCCACTCACCTGGCAAGTGAAAGACATTTGAATTCCTTATTCAAGGGAGAAAATTATTAAAGTGAAAAAAAAAAGACTTTTCCCTGTTCTGAAAAGGAGAGAGAAGAAAAGTGGGTCTGCCCCTCCTTTATTATTCCTTACCTGTGAAGGGTATTATCAGCAACACAGTAAAGAACTGATTGTCAGAAATCAGGAGAAAAGGAAATTTATTCCATCTGCCTTTTGTGTGCTTATTTCATCTTATAACTCAGTGCCCTAAAATACAGTGCACCTTCTAATATGGAGTACATGGTCGCCCTGGAGGAGACACCCATGATTAAGGATTAGGTCCTCACAGGAGTTTTGAAGACCCCAAATAACCGAAATATAGAGAAGAATATGAAAGGGGAATGGAACATCTTGTTTATTTTTCCCTTCCCTTTGAGCACTAGAACTTGCATTGAAAATAAAGCCATTTGGGGCCGGCCGAGTGGCGCAACGGTTAAGACCTGGCTTGGGATGCCAGAGGGCCCCAGTTCGGATCCCACATATGAGGGCCAGTGACACTGCCCTCTACAGCTAAGATGGTGAACAACAGCTCAACCTGGAGCTGGGCTGCCGTGAGTTGCCGGCGACGGCGTAGGCTGCAGCCCCTGTGGCAGTGGGTTGCCATGGACTACCGTATGTAGCCAGCAGCCAGCATGAGCGGCCAGCAGCCGCAGTGAGCAGCTGTCCAGAAGCCGGCAACTGATCTGCCTCGCCCGGGAAGAGCGCAATGATGGTGCCAACTTGGGCCAGTGAAGCGACATCCTCCACAACTAGACTGAAGAACAAAAGGACAGCAACTTGTCTGTTCCCCTTCCCCCAATTCCCCAACACTGTTCCCATCCCCCCAATTCCCCAATAAAAAAATCTTAAAAAAAAAAAGAGTAGAGGTTACTTTAAAAAAAAAACAAAAAACAAACAAACAAACAAAAAGAAAATAAAGCCATTTGGGTGGTCAGATCTGAATGAGAAATAATGTTTGATAATAATTCTTTTACATATGACTAAAGAAACGTAGTGGGATGGATTTTCTCAAATTTCCATTTAAATATTTTTATGTTTTATGAACATGATTTCTTATTTTTTCTGTTAAGTCAACTCACCTGTGTACATCCCAAGCTAGCAAAACAACTCAACATATGCTTGCTTAGCTCCAGCAGTGTTCAAGAGACTCAGAAGGGTATGGAAAACATTTCAAATAATCCCTGTTCTAGGGCTTGTGGTCTAATTAGGAAGGTTAAGGCCAACACTCATGAAAAACTAAAAATCAAGAGGATATAGGTTTTAACTAAATGCTAGTTTAAAATTATTTCCACTTTCCATGAACAAATATAAAGGAAATTAAGAATATGACAATGGCAAAAGTCTATTCTGTACAAATTTCAAGACAGTGCATCTTACATCCTGTAAAGATGTATTAATATTAGCACTAAAGTCTCTGCTAATAACACATCACTTTTTGGCAATAGCTCTTGTGCCTGGAAGCAACAATATGATATTCAGTAAGATGGGCTGAAGCTGTTGTCAATATTTACTCATTATCTGACTTTATCGTTAGTGACTTTTTGCAGCATTGACATAAGGTATAGATATAGAACATTTCAGACTTTGCCATCATTTGGCAGCCATCACTTAACCAATAAACATTAAACCTGATTGGATGATTACCTGTATTTGAGATCTACCTGTCTTGATGAACTTTACTTCTTAAAGTTTTCATGTGTATTTAGGGAGTATCTGCTTAATAAGATCAGGGCAATCTGCACTGGGTTGGCTTGATAATAAAGTAAGGCACAAAGTGGATTTTAGCACCTGGTTGCGTTGACATTGCCAATTTCCCACTTCCTTGTGCAAACTTCCCTTTTTTATTTTTTGTCGTCCCCAATAAATTAATCCTTGATCAGACCTGGAGCCATTCCCATAATTGGGTCTTTGAGATCTCAAGCAGCCCTGAGAACCTCTCCTCAGCCTTGAACAATATGTTAGTCTCAGATCAGGCTGCGCTTCAGAATCATCTGAAGAGCTTCTAAAACAAGGGCTCTAATCCTGCCCACAGAGATTTGATTCAGGAATTCTTGGGGAAGTTTGAGGAATCTGTCTATTTTAAAAGCTCCCCGAAGGTTTCTGCTGCACCCTCCCTCAGGTTTGGCAGTAATGACAGAACAAACAGCTGGTGTGGTTCTCAGTGCTTAGTCAAGTGAGGCTGCCATCATAAACTTTCAGTGGACTTGCAGGAACTTTCTAGTTATACATGAGTGGTCACCAGTGCAAATTCCCTGACTTACAAATGAAGCCCCTGCTTTCTCTGCAGCTACAGTTCACAGTCATAGTAATAACTGCACTTTCCTATAGCCTTTTTTATATTTACACTTCATAATAAATCTCGATTCATTAAAAGTCATCAACAGTGTTTTTACTTAAAAACAACGTGTATGATAAATGTAAAGGACTGGTACTAAAAAGGACTAGACACCACAGAAACTGCCACTAGCCTGTCTCAATTCAGGCACTCGTTCTACCTCAAGCTGGTCTTCCAGCTCCTTGCAGCATGACCTGTGCCTTCGTCAGCCTGTCATTTTGCTCTCACTCCAGCCAGGCCTGCCAGGACACAGAGGGGCAGTGTGAGCAGGGTTGGGTGTGACACTTTCCACAGCAGCATAAGTACTGGGATATTACTTTTGAATGCAAAGGCTAGCCCTAGTTAAAACTGAGGAACTCAAATGGCCAATATCCTTGAGTGATAAAAGAAGCTTAAAATGGTGTTAGAAATTCTGGCATCAACAAGGTTCTCCAGAGTTAAAAAACTTTGAGTGGTAGATTCCCTCTATGTCAGCATTGTTTGAAGATGGTTTGCAGATACACTTTCAGCATTTTCTCACAGCTTATTAGCTCACCTGGGGGACTCCATGTACAGGTAATGCAAAGTTATGGCACCTGCAAAGCATATTTGGTGGGAAGAGTATATATAGACAACCAGATTCCCCACAGATCAAATCGTACAGTTATGCATCTTATGGCTTACAAACATAAGCAAAAATATCTTTTTAAGTAGATTTTTAAAATAAAGTACTCTGTGTTTCTCCTTTTATCCTACTTACATTTTATCCCCACTTTTATCTTGGCATTTGCTACCATAATCTGAAAACAAACAAATTGACACTGAGTTTTACGTGCTATTTATACAAATAATGCTCATCTGACTTTGAGGAGGTGTATGAAAAGTTTAGACCCAGAAGCTATAAAAAAGCCTTGTTACAAAATACCAGTGTAGGAAAATGTAGCCTATAACCCACTGATGCTGCTGTGTTTCAAAGTAGAAGTCTCAAAGTAAATATTTTGTTTGAAGTACATCACAAATCAGATTACTTGGCAATATATATAGGAGTACTTGAAGAAGGAAAGGCTCATTTGTAATATAATCAAATAGTATTGAATCAGTATGTTGTGCATTTGAAACTAATATAATATTATATATCAATTATACCTAAATTAAATAAATACATAAATAATAATGAATGGCTTAGGTTATTGATATTGAAAATGAGAAGAAAATTCTAGGAACGTTCCAGGCTTCAGTTTTCTAGAGCTCTTTAATGGCCCAGGAAAGGTACTTTAAAAAAAAAAGGAAAAAAAATAAAAATGACATGCCAGATGTATTCAATGTAAAAATTAAAGCGGGAGAATGGTTTTAATAGTTTGAATATAATTCGTTCAAGCCATTCTTCTGATGAGAGGCTGAGTGCAGGGTCTTGGTGGGTTGGGGAAAGGTAGGATTGCTCAGAGCCCTGGCTTGCCCATCTGTCTCCCTGGGATCTTACCACACCATTGCTGTGACAGGAGAATTCTCCAGGGCACTTATTAGTGCATCTTGATCCCCAGCTTCCAACACTCTGACATCACTGTGTCCTTGGGGAGATGTTGTTTACAATAGTGTGGCATTTACACTCACACTTCATGCAGCTGCACCAAGAGTTTTGTAACACCACAGTGGGGATCAGGGTACATGCAGATTTTTATCTCTGAGACCTCTTTGCATTTACCATAAGTAGAATTCTGTGTTTTGTAACCTGTTGACTTTTCTATCAAAACTATTTCAATACTTAGTGAAAGAAATAAAACTACTACTCAGAATTTACAGAGCAAGACATCCTGATTTGGGAAGGAGAGGTTCTCTAATTAAGATGTCCCTTTAGTGGCTGTGAAGGAAAGCTCAGTGTTGGGGAGCTTGCATGAATTTGTAAGCCATTGCTAGGATCCTAATGAAGGTTTCCAATGAAAGTGATGTTTAAATTCTAATGAGATCTACAGGTCACAGTTATTTTTAAATTTCTTGAACATGTGTATCTTTGTTACCAGCCACAGAAGGTAGGTGTTTTCCTGTAGCCACAGCAGAACAGGCTCCCTTGTTATACCATAGAGCCACCCAAGACGGAGGGGAACTCAGAAAAGCCGTAAGGGACTCTATTTGTCTTCTAAACAGAAGGTTGATTATCAAGAGATCGTGCTTGTTTACTTGAAATAAATGAGCTGATTTCTCTCCTGGGTGTTTTTCTTAGTAAAACATTTTAAAAGCTTTTAAAAAGAAAAAAAATACTGTAACTCCACACTATCTAAAAAAGATACATACAGTACATACTCACACACACACATGCACACGCACATCAGCCCAGTAGTGCATGTGATACACATAGGTAAAACATTATTAGAGAATAACAGGTTAACTGATAGGTACAATCACCTAGACTTGTGAGCTGCAGCAGCAGCATATATTTATCAAACTTTCTGCTTCTGGGTTTAGCTTCAAGGATACAAAGGAGTGTGAGACAAAGGACTTTGGACTCAAGTAGCTTTCTGGTGACCATCTCTATAGTAATTCAGGTGTGCAAAGAGCTCCCCAGGCCTTCCACTGAAGCATTGTCACCCTCACCCTCACCCTTATGGCTCCCTGATATCAATCTTTCCTACTCAATTAAGCCAATCTGTTCAAAGTCTGACTATTGTATCACATTCATTTTTCATGTCTTGCTGATTCTTTAAGTGTAAGCCCTCCTTTGGAGACCTTTCCAATCTGTTCTGAAATTGACTGATCTCGCCCTTTCCCAAATTCCTGCAGCTTTCATTTCCTGTGGCTTTCCCAGTTGGCACCATAGCTTTAGTCACTGTGTTATATTCAGTACTTACTGCCTTTTATCATTTTCTAATTATTTGATGTATTCTAGCCATGGTATCCTTACTAAAATGTTGACTTCTTGAGAACAGGAGTTGTGGCTCCTACTTGTGGTCCATTTCGCCAGCACTTTGCCTTGTGGTAGGCACATAATCTGCAAAATTACAAACTCATCCAGGACAGGGACTGCCTCTTTCTCATTCATTTCAGTCTCCTCAACCCTTAATATCATACCTAGCACAGGGCTGTAACTCGGTAAATATTTGTTGAATGATTGATTCATTGTTGGTACTTAGGGAATATTTGGGCATGGATAACAAGTTTTGAGGGAGAAGGTAATCCTTGTTTAAAATGTCTTTGACTAATTACTATCATTGGTGACATGATTATACAACTTCCATATGAAGTTTTTCATATTCCATTTGTGGAAAGGAGATCACTACAAAATTCCTTGATAAAATTAGGTATGTGTATATAGTATGGACTTGTTATAGCATTGAAGTATGTCATTTTCCAACAAAAATTCATGTGAGTTTGAGAAATAATCTTGATCAAACTAACTCTAAATTACACACATACCCTCATACCATACAAAAATATTAACTTAAAATGATCAGCAACCTAAATATAAACTATAAAGCCCTTAGAAGAAAACAGGAATAAATCTTCATGACCTTGGATTTTGGCAATGATTTCTTGGATATGACACCAAAAGCTGAAGCAACTGAGGAAAAAAAAATAGGCAAATTGGACTTCATCAAAATTTTAAACTTTTGTGTACAAAGAACATTATCAAGAAAATGAAACACAACTCACAGAATGAGGAAAACCGTTGCAAATCATATATCTGATAAACATCTAGTATCCAGAATATATAAAGAACTCTTAGAATTCAAGAACAAAGAGACAGGGATCTCTGTGTTGGTTTTTTCCTCTCTCCTTCTTTCTCCCCACAGACCCATTTTCTGCCCTTCTCTGTGCTCTGGGAGGCTGATCCTATAGTCAACATCACCTGTGATCCTTTGTCTTCAGGCTCAGGTTTAGGGTTGTCCAGTGGGGAGTACATGCAGGAGATTGGAGGCCAATAGGAGATAGAGAGGTCACAGTTCTGCTTTGGTGCCCCTCCCTCCATGGCTAAGGCTTCTCCTTTGTGTCTTCCACTCTTACGAAGTTCTGAGGACACTATTTCTTTGCTCTAAGGTATATAACAGTTGCTACCATTGCTAATCTGGGGGTGCATCACCTTGCCTTATGTGCTGTCTTATTCTGCAAGTAGTCCTTAAGAAAGTCTTCTTTTAAACCATCCAGGGTGAATTCTGTTTCCACCTGTGACCCTGTATTCACTATTTATTACTTCATAACAAATTATCCCAAAGTGTAGTAGCTTAAAGCAACAAACTTTTATTAGCTCACATAGTTTCTGTGGGTCAGGAAGTCAGGAGTGACTTAGCTGGAAGGTTCTGGCTTGAGGTCTCTCCTACATAGGCAGCAAGATGTCAATGGGACTGTAGTCATCCTAAGGCTTACAGGGGCTGAAGATTTGCTTTCAAGGTGGCTCACCCACTTGGCTGGCAAGTTGATGCTGGCTATTGGCAGAAGGATTCAGTTCTTCACCACACGGACCTCTCCATAGGGCTGCTTAGGTGTCCTCATGACATGGTGACTGTCTTCCACCAGCATGAGTGATCCAAAAGAAAGCAAGGCTGAAGCTGCAGTGTCTCTGTACGATCTAGTCTTAGAAATCACACTCTGCCATCTCTATGGTATGCTACTGGTTACACAGACCAGCCCTATTCAGTGTGGGAGGGCACTGTACAAGGGAGTGATTACCAGGAGGCAATAATCACTGGGGCCATCTTAGAGTGTGGTTGTCACAGACCCTGACTGACATAATCTCTAAATTAAAATCAGGATACTACTGTTATCCAAAAGGGGATCAGTTGCTGAGCAAGAAAAATAAATACCTACTACAAAGTGGACAGCTATAAACCAGGTGGAAATCCTATAAATATAAGGAATTGTGACTCTTTTTTTTTTTTTAAAGATTTTTATTGGGGAATTAGGGGAATAGGAACAGTGCTGGGGAATTGGGGGAAGGGGAACAGACAAGTTGCTGTCGTTTTGTTCTTCAATCTAGTTGTGGAGGATGTTGCTTCACTGGCCCAAGTTGGCACCATCATTGCGCTCTTCTCTGGCGAGGCAGATCAGTCGCCGGCCTCTGGACGACCGCTCACTGCGGCTGCTGGCCGCTCACGCTGGCTGCTGGCTACACACGGTAGCCCATGGCAACCCACTGCAGCTGGGGCTGCAGCCTACGCCGTCGCCGGCGACTCATGGCAGCCCAGCTCCAGGTTGAGCTGTTGTTCAGCATCTCAGCTGAAGAGGGCAGTGTCACTGGCCCTCATATGTGGGATCCGAACCGGGGCACTCTGGCATCCCAAGCGAGTTCCTAACCATCGTGCCACTCGGCCGGCCCAGGAATTGTGACTCTTGAATTCACCAGTGGGACCCGTAAGTTGAGCAGCGGTCTTAGAAGAGCCACTGTGGGTGGGAGTAAAGACCCCCTCCAGCCCAGGCCAGAGGTAGAAGGGGAGAAGAGAAACCCCCCTCTTACTCAAAGGGGTTTCTGGATCTATCTCTCTAGCTTCAGCTGGCCCCACTCCAGCCCTGAAAACAGTTTAAGACACCCACTGTGTTTGCCCCTACTCTACTCCTGGCATTCTGCTGCTAGAAGTAGCCTCCTGACGCTCGTCAGCCTGAGTCAACCAATCAGGCTATCAACACAGCAATCCTTCTCTCCCTTTCTGTTTTCTCCTCTGCTAAGTCCTGTCTCTTTCATCCCCCCTTCCCCCCCAATAAAAAAGAAGGAAAAAAAAGAACAAAGAGACAAACAGTTCAATTTAAAGATGAGCAAAGGACTTGAATAGACAGCTCCCCAAAGAAGGTACACAAATGGTCAACAGGACATGAAAAGATGATGAACATCATTAGCCTATAAGGAAATTTTTTTTTAGATTTTTTTATTGGGGAATTAGGGGAGGGGAACAGCATTGAGGAATCAAGGAAGGGGAACAGACAAGTTGCTGTCCTTTGGTTCTTCAGTCTAGTTGTGGAGGAAGTCGCTTCACTGGCCCATGTTGATATTATCATTGTGTTCTCCCCGGGAGGCAGTTGCTTGCCAGCCATTGGATGGCCGCTCACAGCGGCTCAAGGCAGCTCACGCCGGCTGCCAGCCACTCACACTAGCTGCCAATCACTCACGGTAGCTCATGGCAGCCCACTGCAACAGGGGCTGCAGCCTATGCCATCACTGGTGACTTACAGCAGCCCAGCTCCAGATTGAGCTGTTGTTCACCATCTTAGCTGTATAAGGCACAGCATCACTAGCCGATGTGGGATCTGAAACAGGGCCCTGCCGCTCAGAGCTGGTGTCCCAAGCCAACTCTTAACCAACGCGCCACTCGGCCAGCCCAGGAAATTTAAATCAAAACCACAATGAGATACCACTTCACACCTACTAGGATTGCTATAATTTTTAAAAAACACTAAAAATAACAAGTGTTGGTGAGGATATGGAGAAATTAGAATCCTCATATACTGTTGTAGGAATGTAAAATGGTGCAGCCACTGTGGGAAATAGTTGGTGGTTTCTAAAAAGGTTAAACATAAAACTACCATGTGGCTCAGCAATTCCAAAATAATTGAAAGCGGGGAATCAAACAGATATCTGTAAACTAATGATAGCAGCATTATTCACAATAGCCAAAAGGTGGAAACAACCGAAATGTCCATCAACAGATGTATAGTTAAACAAAATTTGGTATATAGTACAATGGAATATTAATCACAAAAAGGAATAAAATACTTCTATGTGCTACAACATGGAAGAACCTTGAAGACATTATGCTGAGTGAAAGAAACCAGACACACAAGACCATTGATTCCAGTTATATGAAATGTCCAGAATAGGCAAATTGTAGAGACAGAAAGCAGATCAATGGTTGCTTGGTATTGGGGAAAGGAAGGAATGGAGATTTACTATTTAATGGGCACGAGATTTTCTTTTGGACTGATGAAAATATTTTGGAACTAAATAGAAGTGGTGGTTACAACATTGTGAATATATTAATGACCCTGAATTGTAGTCTTTAAAATGATTAATTTTACATTAGGTGAATTTCATTTCAATTTTTAAAAATTTAAGACATATATAAACAGGCATCTATCAATGTTTGTGCCCATCTCAGGAAAAATTAGCTTTCTCAAATTGATGTTTTGTGAAAAGAAATTAAAATAATTTATAAATAATGTATTTTTATCAAGTATCATTCACGCTAAAATACAGATTTAAGGAGAGTGACAAAAGAGCAGATATAATGAAAGCCTTTCTACTTAAAATAATATAAATTCCATTATGAGAAAAGTTTAGTTGAGACCTTTGTTAAACAGGTATTTCCTTGAAATTTGAGCATGATGTTTAGGCCTCCATCTGTATGTCTGGGCCACCTGTCTGAGTTAAGACCTGAATAACAGCAGAACTCTGCTGCTCCTGGCCAGGCCTATTCCTGTAGACTTCAGTTAGGAGGAGAATAGCCTTCTCTAAGGAGTAATGGTCTCCCCCATGGATTAGGGGTAAAATTAAACAATTCCCATTTCATCAGCTCCACGTGACTAGGGACGTAGCAGCTGGTTCCTGCAGGAATGGAGGGCTCAGCTATGAGGTTCTTCAAAGCTGTGGTCAGTTAACAGACACCAGAGCATTCCCCCAAAAGGAGAATGTTATTGCCTTAGAGGAAAATAACCATTTCTTTCTATCCCACTAATTAATTCTGTACAGACATGCCACATATTTAGAGATGAGCATATAAGCGAAAGCCAATGAAAGGTGACCCCTAGGCTCCAACAACATGCTATTTAATGTGATGAGAGTATACAAGCTTATTGTAGAATTAAAAAATTTTTAATACAGAAAAGTTTCATGAAAGAAAATAAAATCCTTCTATAGTCCCATCCCCCAGAGATAAATACTACAGACTTTTGGCAATATCCTTCCAGCATACCCATTTTTTATTAAATTGGGATCTTAGCATAGCTATGGATTTAAAACCTGCCTTTTAAACTTACTAGAAACATTTTTTTACTTAATAAATATGCCTCTACAACCTTAGTTTTAATGGCTAAATAGTATTTATCATTTTGTATCCCATTACTCCTTTAACAAACCCCCTATTGTAGACATTTAATTTTTTGCTATTATGTATATACTGCATAGACATGTAGATTTTTATAATTCTTTCAATTTTTTTCTCTTAGAATAAATCCCTAGTACAACTGCTTAAAGAGATGTTATCTTTAAGTCTTTTGATTTATATGTATATAAATGTCAAGTCACTATGTTATACATTTGAAACTAATATAATATTGTATATGAACTATACTTAAATTAATGAGTGAATGAATACTATATTTTGAATATGATTTTCATAGTTGCTAAATTCCTTCAGAGATCTAAGAGACATTCTCTCTTATTTAGCAATGTTTATATCATAAAATGGAATGTTAGGAATCAAATGTAGATTTTGAATCATAAGCTATAAGCACTTAAGTAGTTTAACATATTTTAAATAAGTATACCCTTTCTAACAACACCTTTAGAAATTACTCCTTAAGCTAATGAGCCCCAAGATCCTAAGCCTATGTCCCCAGGCACAGAGGCAATCAGTACCTCTGAGCCTATGCTTGGGAAGAGATGACCTCTCTAGTCCAGGAGCACTGGAGTGCTTTGCTATGAGTGCAATGGTCTTCTTAGGATAGCACCATTTTTAAATGTCTTGTGTGACATCTTTTCATTGCTCAGTCTTAAACATAAGGGTTCTGTTATTTCCACAATGAGAATGTTTCACTGGCTTTATACAATAACACAATGAATTATAGTGTCCCCATCCAAGCCCAGGTAAGTTGTAGCCTGCAGTTTGTTATCAACTGACCCATCCATAGTTATTACTACTTTTGCGCATAGTTTGTTTTTGTTTTTGTTTTTTTTAAGGCACCAATTTTAAAGTTTTAATAGTAATTTCGGAAATGACACAATTTACAAAACATCCCACTGTTTCCTTGCTGCTGGGCACATGTGAGCCTCTGTCTCTGTGTCCCTGGCCTTTCTCTTTGCCTCTCTTCTACTCTGCTGTCCCCTCTCCTCTTCACTCCTCCATATGTGTCTTTGTTTCACTCTGTCCTCTTCCTCTTTCTTTTTTCATATATCTTTCTACTCTTTTTCTTAAGATTTTTATTTTAAAATATAGCTACCATACAACATTATATCAGTTTCAGGTATATACCTTAGTTGTTCAACATTTATATACCTAAAGAAATGATCACCATAAGTCCAGCAACCATCTGATATACTATGCTATAACAATATTATTGACTATATTCCCCATGCCGTACATTACATCCCCATGACTTACTTGTTTTATACCTGGAAATTAGGACCTCTTATTCCCCTTCACCTTTTCCCCCCTCTTTAAAATTTTTAATTACAGTGGACATTCAATATTATTTTGTATTAATTTCAGGTGTACAGCATAGTGGTCAGACATTTGTATAATTTAAGAAGTGATCCCGCTGACTAGTACTCACCTGGCACTATACATAGCTAATACTATATTATTGACTATATTCCCTATGCTTTACTTTACATTCCCATGACTATTTTGTAACTACCAATTTGTACTACTTTATCACTTCACCTTTTTCACCTAGTCCCCCAACCCCTCCCATCCATCAACTCAATAAATCTAGTACCCATCTGACACCATACATAGTTATTACAATATTATTGACTATATTCCTTGTGCTATACCCTACATCCCCATGACTACTTTGTAATAACCAATTTGTACTTTTTAATACCTTCCCATTTTTCACCCATCCCCTAAACCCCCCTCCCACCTTGGCAACCATCAAAATGTTCTCTGTATCTATGAGTGTGTTTCTGTTTTGTTTGTTTGTTTATTTTGTTATTTAGATTCAACATATAAGTGAAATCACACTGCATCTGTCTGACAATCTACTCAGCACAATACCCTCCAGGTTCATCCATGCCTCCACAGATGGCAAGAACCGATTCCCTTCCATGGCCAAGCAATATTTCATTGTGTATATGCACCACCTTATCTTTATCCATTCATCCATCAGTTGAACACCCAGGCTGCCTCCACACCTTGGCTATTGTAAATAATGTTGCAGTGAACATATGGATGCACACATCCCCTCAAAGTGGCATTTCGGGTTTCTTTGGATAAATACCCAGAAGTGGGATTACTGGGTCTTTCTTTTTATCTTGTTATAGCCTTTGTTTTAGTCTATTTTGTCTGGTATAAGTATTACTATGCTAGCTTTTTTTTTTTTTCCTCTCCATGAAATAACTTTACCATCCCTTTACTTTCAGTCTGTGTGCGTCTTCCAATGTGAAATGAGTATCTTTAGGCAGCATATGTAAGGGTTTTGTTTTGTTATCCATTCAGCCACCCTATGTTTTTGATAGGAGCATTTATCTATTTACATTGAAAGTTATTGTTGATTGATATGTAGTTATTGATTGCCATTTTATTATTCACACTCATATGTCTGATTTTATTTTCATCTTAAAGAAGTCTCTCTAAGATTTCTTATAATACTGGTTTGGTGGTGATGAACTTCTCCAGCTTTTTCTTGTCTGGGAAGCTCTTTATCTGTCCTTTGATTTTAAATGATAGCTTTGCTGGGTAGAGTAGTCTTGGTTGTAGATCCTTACTTATCATCACTTTGAGTATTTCCTGCCAATCCCTTCTGGCTTGCAAAGTTTATGTTGACAATCTTATGGGGGCTCCCTTATAAGTTACTAGTTGCCTTTCTCTTGCTGCTTTTAGGATTCTCTCTTTGTCTTTAATCTTTGCCATTTTAATTATGCTGTGTCTTGGTGTGGGCCTGTTTGGGTTTATCTTGTTTGGTACTCTCTGCACTTCCTGGTCTTGAATGCTTATTTCCTTCACCAAGTTAGGGAAGTTTTTGGTCATTATTTTTCAAATAGGTTTTTAATCCCTTGCTTTCTCTTGTCTCCTTCTGATGCAAATGTTGTTATGCTTGATGTTGTCCCAGAGGTCTCTTAAACTATACTAATGTTTTGTTTTTTATTTTTTTATTCTTTTTTCCTTTTGCTTTTCCAATTGGGTGTTTTATGCTACCTTGTCCTTCAAATTGTTGACTTGATCCTCTGCTTCATCTAGTCTGCTGGTGATTCCTTCTAATGCAGTGTTCATTTCAGTTATTGTATTCTTCACTTCTGACTAGTCTTTTTTATGGTTTCTGTGTCTTATTTTTATGCTTGCTCTCTCTTTGTTGAAGTTCTCACTAAGTTCCTTGAGCATCCTTATAACCATCGTTTTGAACTCTGTCTCTGGTAGGTTGCTTGCCTCCATTTTGTTTAGTTCTTTTTCTGGAGTTTTCTCCTGTCCTTTCATTTGAAATGTATTTCTTTGTTTTCTCATTTTGACTGCCTCTCTGTGTTTGTTTCTATGTATTAAGTAGATCTGCTACATCTCCCGGTCTTGCCAGCTGGTGTTATGTAGTAGGTGCCTTTTGGGGCCCAGTGCCACAGTCTCCCTGGTCACCTGCACTGGGTGCTCCAGGAGCGTCCCTTGTGTGGGTTGTGTGTGCCCTCCTGTTATATTTGAGCCTTGATTGCTATGTCAGTGAGTGGGATTGACCCTCAAGCTGACTGGTTGTGAGGTTTGGCCATGTCCACAGTTTATGGGCTCCTGTGCAGGGGACTCACCACATGGAGTGGGATTCCCCCCAGCAGGCTCTGGTGCCTATTGAGATCTCCCTTTGGGTGTGCCACTTGTGGGGCTAATTGGGTGGTGCTCTGCTATGATCTGAAGCCAACCTCCAAGTACTGTGGTTCTGGGGCCTCTTGGGAGGGGTTCCGGTGCAGGCTCAGGTCAACTACTGCCTGTGACAGAGTTGGGGACTACCTGGTAGGAGCTACAAAGTGACCCATTGTTAGTCACTGCCTGTGCTAGACCTGAAGGCATGTGGGAGAGGCCTTGCTGTGAACGGAGGACTGCTGCTACTAGTAACAACTGCCACCAGTTGCAGGTCTGGGGTAGCTTCGCAAAAAGCCAGGACACACTGTTACCTGCTGTTGGTTGCCAGCTCCCATAATGTTCAGCCTCTGGTGAAGCCTTGTGCAGTAGGCAGTTGGATGTGGCAAGGTATTAGTGAGTCAGCAGGGTAGAGCAAGCAGAGTTCACCAGACCAATTCAGATTCAGATTTGGTCATGAGTGGCTGAGGGCTCAACACAGGAAAGATGGCGCCCACCTGCCAGCTGCATGGGAGGAGGATCCCACACAGGGCATTTATCTTCCAGCCCTTGCCTAAAGTCACACACCACAGTCTGCCCACTTATGTCTCCAATGCTTCCGAGTCATTGTTCCTCCGCCAAAGCCCAGGGTGAGTGCCTGTGAGTGAGTCTGTGTGGGTCCTTTAAGAGGACATCTGGACTTGTCACAGCCTTCCATCCCACGCAGACGGTTGGAATCCCCGCTGTTTTTCACAGCCAGATGTTGTGGGGGCTCCTCTTCATGGGGAGACCCGTGTGGGGCTGGGGTCCCTTGCTCTGCTGTGTGGAACCTCTGTGGCTGAGATATCTCTCACAATTTTCATCCACCACACAGAAGTTTGGGGCCAGCCAGTTTCGTGTCTCCGCCCCTCCTACCATTCTTGATGTGGCTTCTTCTTTATATTCTTTTTTTTTTTTAAGATTTTTATTGGGGTATTGGGGGGAAGGGAACAGTGCTGGGGAATTGGGGGAAGGGGAACAGACAAATTCCTGTCGTTTTGTTCTTCAGTCTAGTTGTGGAGGATGTTGCTTCACTGGCCCAAGTTGGCACCATCATTGCGCGCTTCCCGGGCGAGGCACATCAGTCG